>NW_010248099.1:96637-127496 GCF_000690775.1 Eurypyga helias | reverse complement strand
ATGAAGGAAAAAAGAAAAAAATAAAGAAAAATAAATAAATAAAAGAAAATAAAAGAAACTAACGAAGAGATTGCACGTGAATGGAAAGGCATGCAGGATAGAACGGAAGTGGGAAGGCCAAAACCAGAGGATGAAGGACAACACAGCAGACTGCGGGCTGAACCAACACCACGTGCGGAGGTGGTAAATACCTTTGACTTGCTCTCAGGCTGGGGGGGTCCTTCTTCTTTGCCGTCTGCTTTGAGAGGAAGGGCTAGTTTGGACTCACCGGGTGTCATCATATCTGCAAGACCCATAGGTGCTAATCGAAAACAGGAGAAACAGTTAAGCATGACTACGTTTGGTTCTGTAGGAAAAATAGAAAAAGCACGCTTCCTGCTGCAAGGCCGCGGCACCACGTGAAGCAGAGGTTATCCCACCTCTGTCCCGTTATTCTAGAATCTGGAAACCTGGAAACCTCTTCAGTTGGAGTGAGGAAACAGAACAGAACGAACAAGGCAAGCACCACGCAACCACCACCACCACTTTACAAAGTGAAATCCATTCTCCACGCTGCTGGGGCTCTTCAGCTGACTCCACATTTGACCCCCACACTTTAACAGACTGACAGTCCACCTGAGTAACCACTGGCCGTGCCCGGGGGGGCAACAGAGAAATGTAAATGAAAATGATGCACATTTTGCTTGCAATGTTGAATTCGCAAAGAAATCCTGAATTTCCCAATTCCGCCCGCATTAAGACTGGTGTCCAGCAGATAATTCCTGCCCCTAACGACTCCAGTTGGAATGGCTCAGCCAACGTGAGCCTTAACTACAGAACTACAAGCTGTAAACTTCACTCTGTTGGAGAACTGGCACTCAACTTCTCCCCCTCGTGCCAAAGTGAGGTGGGGCTACAACGAAAGCACAAACGCCCTTCTCTGACAATGGCACGCAGTTGCTTCCCCGGGGTGTGAGGAGCCAAAGGGAGGTTTTTATTTGAAGATGCAAATGCTAAGTATAGTATTACTGCTGCAGAGCTGCTGGGTTCCTGGGTTTCTAGAAAGATGCGAGGAGAAACGTTCAGATAAACAGACAGAAAAATACCGGGCAGACGAGATGCTAGAAGGTGCCATGACACTGAATCGACGCAAATAACCAGAGAACAACAGCAGGACACCAGGTGATTCTTTCCTTGCAGAAAACCATGTGTAGAGCACTTCGGAGAGGCTGCATTATCTTCCCTTCCTCCTCTCTTTTTCTCCCCCTCATGCCCTTCTTTCCAAGAAGGATCCGAGGCAAGAGAAAACATAGGATAGAGTAACCTTCAAGGCAATAAAAAGGAAGAAACATGTATCCCAAACATGTGAATTTTAGGAAAATATGAAAAGAATCTGATGGTTACTGGAGGAGCGCGTCCCTCTGCAAAACGCCAATGCTGGCTTGCACCAGGCAGCAGGCACGCTGCATAGCGAGCCAAAGAGAGGAGGGGGAAAGAAGCTTTAAAAATACTTCACAGATTGCCCACTACAAAACGATTATTGCACATATTCATGTATTACTATGTTTTAGAAAATAATTAGTTTTAATTACAGCCGTGAGAGCATGAGCAGGACTCTGGCGAATACGCTGGCAAGCGCTGCAGTGCTAATTTGCTAATATCTTTAGCATCACTGCAGGTTGAGACTATGGGTCTGCCAAAAAAACCTACCCAGCCACGTGCCATGCGAGTTTACAACTGCATGCTCAATACTCAAGCTTTGCCCTGCCGGTGTTTTTCATGGACACATTTTCTTGGTTTTTTTTCAAAGCACATTTGTAGCCCAATCAAGCGCTTAAAGTCATCACAACACATAAATCATAATTGAGATTAAAAAAAAAAATACTTGTAATACTTAAGACTTCAAGAATTGGAACAAAAAGCCTTTTTCAAGTGATGCAGCTGCAGAGCAAAATCTATTGGGATCAGCTAAAAATGCTGTTATTTTTATGTATGTGTGCGAAACCTCAACAAAACAGCCAAGCAACATGATATTGGGAAGCCAGCATCCATGAAGCATTTGATTTGTATGCATTTTGCCCTTATACCCTGAGGAGTTGGGGCAGCTTGTGACCATTACGAAGCGAAGGATGGCAGCCTAACACATTTTAGTTTTGAATTCCACAGTTTAAAAAAAAAAAAAAAAAAAAAAGAGTTATTTTTCTTGTAGATATTTTTTTAAACTATATGTACAAAATGGTCAAATGCCTGGTTTCAAACCGGGATGCAGAACTCTTACACACAATGCATTTTTAACATTTAACACATTTCATGCTGTGAAAGCGCTAAAAAAGAAGTCATAGCTTTCATTTCGAAGCAACCAAAGATGAACCTTCCCCTTCAAAGCAATTTTAGAGAGGTCAAACAAAGCAAAGTTATCACGCTTCTTCACCAGAATTCTGCATGGCTAAATCCTCTGCTGGTACCTCACTGCTGTCGAGGTTGGCACATCCTATTTCTAATTGTGCCCACTGCTGGTAGTCCTGTCTCCATCAGAATTCCTTTATAAAATCTCTTTTCCAGAGAGATTTAAGTTAACGCCTCATGTAAAGGGCAAGTAGCTCTAGTCTGCAAATCACCGCGCATATTCCAGCTGTATCAACCATGTTTAGAAGTGTAAAAATACAGATTTATTTTGGCTTTTGAACATTCCTCGTTGGCACGTGCGAGTAACCCTGTCAGGAGTCAGACAGTTATGGGGGAGAAATCAAGTTTCCCAAATTCTGTTTCCATTTTTGTTCTAAACTGTTTACTTCATCTACACCCTCCTTCTGCCCGTAAGAGGAGGACCGCAAGGATTTTACTGGCCAATCGCAAGGTCGACTGTTTTCCCTGCAGCTTTCACCTGAGATGTTTCCATAGCTCCTTTTCAACCCATTGCTGACTGAAACGCTGTTTCATAACTTCTTGCAAACGTACTCTCCAGCAATTTCCAAAGAGACAGCCCTTTGCTTTTTTTTAGCAAAGCAATACAGCAAGAACATTGTTTTGACCCTTTCTGAGCAGTGAAATACTGTTATTGTCACGAAACTACTAAAATAAGGCACGGTCTCTTTCTACACAGGTACTAATAATTCTGTGTGTGAAGTGCAGACCAAAGGATAAAGCATTTTAGAGAGGAGGATAACAGGGAAATCTTGACTCAGAAAGTGTTGCAGCGTACTGTGAATAGGCTTCAAGTACTAGCCTCTGGCTTATTATGGGACTTTAAGAGCTAGAAGGATTTCAAAAAGCAAGTATGGGTCACGGTCCTGAATTAACTATTCCACACTGAATTTAATGTACTCAAAGGCAGATATTGACATGAGTAAAACTGCAGCAAAGTATTCTTTTTTGCTGAAGGCTGCTCTGTCATTCCCAGAAGATGATGAAATACTGTAGGAGCAGCAATACACAAACACTGTTTTTCTCTTTATTGCTAGTGCAGTAACAAATCACACTCTACAAAACAGAATATTACATCCTTTGTAAGACATTCCTTCCTCCCTTCCACCCCTAGCACTCTCTCTCCGAAAAAAAAAGAAGAAAAAGAAGAAGCAGCTGATGCGTGACTCGTGGAGTTGGCAAGAGGATCCCCACTGCTTCTATGCCCACAGGAAAAACGGAAGAGGGACAACAGCATCGTCTAATGCCCTGCCACGAATGACCCTCCGTCTCTGGGGGAAGGCACAGCCCAGGGCGCTCGGGCACCTTACGTGAGGGGGCGAGCGGGGCACCAAGAACCGCAGAACAGCACCTCCTTCCTGCCTACCAAGGCTCATCCGAGGGATGACAAGCGCACGCAGTTTGGGGCGCGGGCATCTCCGTGCCAGGAGCTGGCCTGAGTCACACAACGACCACTGGAGCACGGTCATCGCTTGTTTGGAGCACAGGTGATGGCACAGTTCAGCTGATGCCAACCACTGACATCCGCCAGAAGGTTTACTGAAATGTGCAATACATGACAGCTCATAGGCGTTAGAGCAAAAAAATAGTGAAATAAATGGAGGTTGCCATTTTTCAGAAAAACACAACCAAGCTGCAAAACAAAGAAAACCAATTAAGATTTCTGAAAAATGCTTTACATCCATAAATACGATGGCTTTCTCGATCAGAGGTTCATCCAAATAAACACAAAGTCAAATATATATAATACATAGGAAAAGGTTAAGGGCTGTATCTATTTTAAAGTTATTTTTAAGAGCATCCTTTTAATCCCTTTAGTGCAAATAACTTTTCCTAGAACTTTATGTTTTATGTGAAGTACTACAATGTTAAAAATTTGTTGGCAATAATAATACCCGAAAAATGGAAGGATTCAGTAGGACAGAGGCAGTGAAATTAGGAAAGGATCCTTACGGCAGTGAAGAGATTAATGCCACTGTATTGTTTTGTTCACCTCCAGAGGCAGCAGAGATTACGAGTGCCAGCTTCTGTGCAAGCACAACAGGGAAACCTGGGAAATCCAAACTCCGCATTACTTCTTTCAAGTGACAATTTTCGCTAGAGTTCACAAGGCTCACAAGATGAAATTTTTGTTTTATTTAGCTTGGGTTTTGTAAGTTTCCTTTTATTATGTATTTTCAAAGCCTGAATTTAAAAAATAGGGGAGAAAAAAAATCTAAAATGTATATGGAAGAAAATGTGAACTCATACCACAAAAGGAGAGTGGGCTTACACAATTTTTCTGAGCGGCAGTTTGTTCCCTAATTGTGAAGGGATTCTGGCACTTTTTCTCAAAGCTTTTGTTATTGTTCTGATCTAGTATCCCATCCATAAGGATCTGTTTTCTTTGATCTCCTAATTTCTCTATTTCTAAACTGCTCTACGTCAGCAGAAGCTGGCGATCTGTTGTTTGATGTGCAGTTGCTGCTGAAGTACCAGGATGACTATCTGCAGCACAATTTTCCTTTCAATTGTGACATTTATTAAAAAAAAGAAAGAAAAAAGCATCAACTGGCAATAATGAGTTATAAATGCTACTAAAAACGTGTGGTAAAACCAGTGTTACATGTATGGAAGCTCCAAAACCATGTGAAAACAATTCCATCAGCACCAGCCATCTTCCTCAATTTCAGAATAAAACCAAAAAGTGCATTTGATTAAAACGAATGTAACCAAAACCTCCCTCCCTCCCTCCCTCAAAACACGCACCACAACTGCACTCTCCGACACCCAGACGGCCAAGAACCCCATCTCTCCCTGTGGCTAATCTCAGTTTTTCCCTGGGCTCTAACTGAAACCACAGTTACTGATGCTCAGCGCGTGTGAGGAAGTGACCTAACGCCCACACTTCACTCCAGCAGCAGCCACGCAGCTGGATGTGCTTCTGGACCTACGCGCTGGGTGGACCCGGCCTCACCCGACGGATGCGTGACCTTCGCAAGCAGGGACAAGGGCTCGAGAGCCAGACAGCTGAGCTGGGCTCCGAGTCACAGAAAACGCCCTAAGTAGGTATCACCTGCACGTTCTCCACCCCATCCAACGCAGGGCCAGAGCTGACTCCGAGGTGCTCCCCTGGCTCAAGACATGATCATTTCACGGACTGTATTTACACTTGGCTGAAGCCTGCCCTTCATTTCTTCGACCCAAGCAGAACCAGGAGTGAGGAGAGGGGAAAAGCATGTGTCCCCAGCAGTACGCTCGCATCCCATGTTCTCTTTCTGTACCCCGGCCCTGTACCCGTACCAACACCATCTGCGTGCTCTTGGAGACCGGCTGCACAAAGCAACCTAGACGTGTGTCTGCTCCCACACAGAGGGAACGAGGTGCACTGAACTCCCCTCATTCACCTCGTGCTTACTTTCCGTTGGGTAATCTTTGAATTAATAAACCTGGAACAAAAGAAAACCTCACAAATGCGCTGGCAGAAAAAACCCTGATAAATGTTTAAATTATTAAAAATCCAATATTTCAGAATGCATAACACAATAAAAAGAGTATGACTACCCCATACAAAAGACTGCTAGGATAAATGGCCTTGCATTGAACAGATTTCCACTGTATGAAATAACGAATGGCTGAATTATCTGAACAAAAAAACCTCTGTGAATCTTCCTTTAAACTGGTTATTCCTTAGGAATACATAAATCTTCTTAGGCAGGGCACTCTGCCATCTGTTTGCTGTTGGTTATTTTTGCAGCTCTGGGGGCCAAAGGAAAAGGGGGAAAAATTACTTCTGCTAATAGCAAAACAGAATTTATAGCACCCTTTCAATGCTCAGAAGTAATTTTATTTCAGCAAGCCAGACAAAACACATAACTACACAAACAAAACATGATATTACCTGGGACAGCTCTGGTGGGGGAAAAGCAAGCTATTATCTAATGGGCTTTTCAGTAGCTTTTCCCTCTTCATCTAGACGGTGAAGTATGCTGTCTGGACTAACCAACAGCTTCCAAGCCAGCACTGGAAAAAGCCCTTTTTATGGTTTTGTTTTGGGTTCCTCCCCCCTCCATGTCTTGTCTTCTTCAAAAACCTTACTGATTAACAGCTTCCTTTCTGTTTCCTCTGGTAAGCAAAACCGTAACATGATATTCTTGAGAAATAAGACTGTTAAACGTGTCAGGAGCTCCTACACAGAGGAAAGAAACCTTCTGGACATACTAGACACTAGAATCTGACAGTGGCCATTTTCTGCCCAGGAAGCAGGGACATATAACATTAACAGGGAGGAAAGACAGGGAAGAAGGCAAGGGATGAAGGAGCAAAACTGGCTAAGCAGGGCACGGAGGAAGATACCAAAGCACAGGCTCCAGGTAAGGTACAGTAAGTACCCTAAGTAGTAAGGATTCTCTTAAAAAAAAAAAACCAACCAAAACCAAAAGTAGAAACAAAAACATTGAATCACCGTATCCAGCTTTCAGAAAAACTCCAAAACCCCCAACATTTGAGAAATGGCTAATGTAATCAGTAAAGCGTGCACAGAAACTCCATGACTGGAATAAGTATTTGGGAGGATCCACTTCAGGGTCATTGAAACTCCATCCAAGCCCACCCCAATCAAAGAATTGATCTTTACTGAAGTAGCGTCTTGATGGAGGATAATTGTTAGGAGCTGAAGCTGAATACAGACTGTAAGGCACATTTGCACAGAACTACAGTCACCTGTCTTTATAGTCACGCACAAAGCTGCAAATAAACCTAAATTCACAAGTCATGGTAGGAAGGATAAATCCAGCAGCTACACTGAATATGCCCTTTTTTTTTTTTTTGCAAAAGGAAACTATGATTAGATTTCATATACTGATATTTAAGTAAGTAAATGAAGGAACCCTATATACGGTTATATGAATTTTGGAAACAGTAAATAAGGCCCGTGTTTTCAGAACAGAGTAATTATTTTAAGTGCTCAACTCACAGCATCTTCAAGTCAGAGCAGGTGCACATCTCCTTTTTTAAACCAGTACCACGTTAAATATCTGAAATTGCAATCTTAGGAAGTAAGGCACTGAGAAGCAACAGCAGCCTCTTAAAAGATGAGGTTTTTCTCCCTCCCTCTCTTGCAGACACATACACACAAATATATGTACACTTGCTAGTCAACACCTACGTCAAACCGGGTCCGAGTGTTGCTGGAACTGTTCGAAACATTGTGCTCATCTACATGCTGCGCCAACGGACTCGATGAAAAATGCATGAGCCACTGTACAAAAGAGAGTGCCTCTGCGGAGCGCTCCCAACTCCCCAGGGGGGGTGAATCGGCTGAGGGTGGCTGCCCCTCTGCCGCCAGCCCAAGGCTGGCACCCTTCGCAGATTTATGGAGGAAGGCTGCTGGGGGAAGGTTACCCACCATTACCTGTTGAACTGTTCACCATGTTGGGTGCCATGCTGTAAGGAGGAGCCTGCGGGTTCATCAAGCCAGAGCTGTTGTTCATCGGCTGAGTGTAGGGGGAGCTGGATCCCATAATACCGCTCTGATTCATGGCAGGAAAATTGCCTTGCCTACGAGAGGAAAAGAGCACACACAGGATGTCTCGTTACGTACCCCGCTGCTGAAGATGCTGTGGTCTGTCAGAGCGCATCTCCTGTTGGTTGCAGACAGCTAAGGAGAAGGCACGCCACTAGTTCATTTCACCTGCACCGGGAGCTTTGAATTAACCGTGAATTAGTTACTGTGTGTCTGAGACAGAACTGGGCCGAACACCAATTTCAGAAGATTTGAAATACAGTGTCTTTACACGTCACAACCCATCAGCAGAAAAATACAACTCATACTATTTATCCTATGAGTAGACAGCGACGTGATCTGGAGCCAAAATTAGAACCTAGCATTGACACACACACACAAAAAAAATCCAGTGAAGTGCAATTTTGACCATGTAATAGAAATCCTTACCTGCCACAGCTTAGGAAACAGTGAAATGACCAGAAGAAAAATGAGTACCATAGAATTTCTTTCAGATTTCTGTATCTGGTGTTATCACACTGAACACAATGTTCATCTTTTGTACACGCCATCTATGTCCAATCTTTCAAAAAAACCATGTACATAAGACACTTCCTTGAAGCAAGAAACCTCAGCAGAACTACTTTGGTTTTGAAAATTAAGCACCTATCTGTATAATGCTTTCATAACGGAGACTTAAGTTTGTCTTAAAAGCTGCCCTGAAAGAAGCCCTTACCTAATTCTCCTCATCTTCACCTGTGAAGATCTTCAGACCAAATACTTCTGATGACTAAACCTTGCCTACTCTTAAGGTCTGAAGAGTATCTAAGTATGCTTTGTGCTTGACCACATTCTGTATCATGATATTCACATTATAGATTATCACATTCTATAGATAAACTGAGGCACAATGATGAAAAAGCAACCCCAGTAAGCAGAATAACCTGATGTAATGCATAATCCAACTACAAAACTAACCTTTCATTCTTTGAATCCATAATACAATTCTCTACCTTTTCTTAGTACAGTTGAAGACTGCAAATATTATGATCTGTATATGGATATAGACTTATACACATAAAATCATATATAGTTCTCAACAAAAAACCCCATACAAATATATACTTAATGGCGTATTCACGGCCTACACAGGAAAATACAAAACTCAGACCTGTTTCTGCAATGTAACCCCTGTAAATTTATGCTGTTTTTCCAAATAAAGAAGACAAGAAAGGAAGCAACTAACCCTTTTCATAGGTTTGGTACCTGTCAGCCCTTTTTTCCTCATGAAAAACAAAGCATTTAATTTTACCCTAGAAGGAGGGAAAGCTGCATGCCCTGGTAGGAAGATGGAGTTTCACTGTAAATTCTACTTTTCGTTACCACAGAGTATTCAACAAAACAGACAACCCCCAAACCAACAACCCTGAAAAACTCCAAGGGCTGCTTCTCTTCTCCAAACTCATGGCAGATTCCTAATGCAATTGCTAGAAATGGGTTTCTTTTTTAGGAGGTACAGGAGGAAGACCATTAAAGCACTATTTGGCCTAATTTTTCTTGACACATTGTGAATTTCTTCAAAGAAAAAGAGAACGCGTTATCTAAATAAAGCATCTTTTTCCCAGTCAGTTTTGTCCTTTGCTCTCTGAAGACAAACTTTTCTTCACTCTCACGAAGAGGCAGAGGCTTTCTTTTGATATGAAGGAGACAACTGCCATACAATGTCATTTCCCTGATGAAGCTTGCAACGAGTAGTGGAGGGAAAAGATTTAAAATGCACAGTGGTGCAATGCTCCGAGGGAAAATTACAAAGGGAAAAGAGAAGAGCAGGACCATTTGGCAACAACTTTAAAAGATTTCAGTCACACAATCAAGCTTTTCTTATGTAAATATTGTACCTTAGACACACCCCATCCCCCTTTTCTAGCTGAAAATTGCTCTGTTACAACAAATGCAGGTAACTGAAAAGTTCTTTCTACGCTGGATAAGGGAGATCCTTTCCCTTACTGGGTAAAGTTGCTAGTGAACATGAAGAAAGTGTGCAAGTGCATTTTTACACTTTGAAAAAGAAGTAATAGTTTTTGAAAGGTTCTTCTATGGAGTAAGGCTGGGATTCTGGAAAAGACAGGAGTCCCTACAGGTACCTCCCTCTCCAATGCCCTTCTTTTCCTTTACAAATACACAGGAGATACGCACCTTGCAGGTAGGCTGAAATTGGTCCTTACCTACTAATATTTCAGTACTATTACTTTCTATAGCATGTCTGTCTTCTAAGCTGTGGGGCTGTTCATTGTCTCAAATTGAGGCACAACCTATTTCATGTTACCCACTATGGACATCAATCTCAATTGTAGCTCGTGAAAGCAAACTGCTGTACAACAGCTTTAAATCAAAACGCAGGAAAACTATTCCCAGTTTAGACAGAGAGTGGAAATTAAATAAAAGGAATATACTAGCTTTGGCCAGGACAGCAAGAAAACAACTGAAGTCTAAAAAAATTTGCTTCTGTACCCAGAAAGACCTGAATGGCAGAAACTAATTCCAGGATTTCATCTGGCCAGGCAATACCCTTCCCTTTCATTCTCCCACGTAATGCCACACTCGGAAGGGGCGCGGATCTCCATCTCTGTAAAGAGCCTGGCAAGCAAAAAGTCTCGGCACCCATCCTGCCAGAACTCCGTCCCCTA
Organism: Eurypyga helias; assembly: GCF_000690775.1. Classification (NCBI taxonomy): domain Eukaryota; kingdom Metazoa; phylum Chordata; class Aves; order Eurypygiformes; family Eurypygidae; genus Eurypyga; species Eurypyga helias. The sequence goes on along the minus strand of NW_010248099.1, from coordinate 116,924 downwards.
CCAAAGCACTGACCGCAGCTGCGCGAGCCAATTCAGTCACGCTGAACGGCGACGTCCTGCAAGAGTAAACGTTCTTTAATCCCGAGACTGGGTGCAGCGCGCAGTACAGAGCTCCTCCACATATTATTCTGCTCTATGATGGCTTGGAACGGAAAGTTTCTTTAGGGAGAAATAATCAGGTATTACTTGAGCCTTTAATTCTCACTCCACAGTGGGCCTCCTTTGAGTAAAGACTGCCGACTGTGACAAATTGTGCTGCATCAGTGCTATAATATGAAGTGGAGTCCATTAAGAACTGAGCTGAGATCACCAAACTCATTTTGATTAACCTCCAGGTCACTAAACACTTATAAATATGTTACACAGCAGCTGCTAAACATATTTATATATGCTTAAGGTCACAGCATCATCTGTTGGTTGTTGGAGTTAAGTCAAAAATCTTATGTTTCCTTCTGTGCTGCTTTTAGTAAAGGCATATCCAACATGCTATTTAAGAAGTAGTTATCTCAAAGCATACTACCAGACTCTCTCCTACATCTCCCAATTCCCTCCTCCATTTTCCTGGGAGGCTAAATAAAGATCAAGTCTTTTAAAAGCAGTCTGCTGTACACGAAGTGACATCTAATGGCAAAAATTCAGCTGACCGGCTATGAATTCTACCACAGAACAAACCCAGTTAAGTAGACAGTTTTACAGTATTTACCACAGGAACACGAACGGCTGGGTTGCTTAGGGATGACGCAAGTGACAATCAGGAATAATAGGAAGAAGTTAAGAAAGGAAACTCTTGTGTTAAGCATAATGAAAAAACGTCTTTGTGGCGAGAGGCAGCTACCCTCCAAGGGAACGAAGGAACCCTCGACACTGTCCACAGAGAACACGTTAGGGAACGGATCCATCAGAGAAATCCCGCGTTACATGTGAACTAGATGACCTGTCAGGTATGCTCCAGCTCTACTTCCTCCAACACCGTGATCCCAGATCACAGGTTTTACCCCATTGAGAAGAAAAAGCAGCTAGGCCAATACAAATTTAGAATTACGCTATCAATTTAAACACTGTTCTTAAGCCTGCAAATTTCTTTGCTCTGCTCTACTACTGCAAGTAGATCTCCAAGCACGCAGCAAACGGAAAAGATTAAAAATGGGAAGGGGGGAAACCCCCGCACTTTCTGTGGTTTATTGACTCTGCCGACAATGCAGTTATTCACAGCACCTGCATAAGGCCAGAGCCAGTTGTTACGCTGGAGGAAGGGGCTGCCTCCCGAGGGACCCAGACAGGCTGGAGGAACGTGCCGTCAGGGACCTTATGAAAGTCAACAGGGACAAGCTTGAGGTCCTGCACCTGGGAAGGACGGGCTCCCTGCAGCGGTGCTGGCAGGGTCTTGATTGGGGGGAGCAGCTTTGCTGAGAAGCCCCATGGCATCTTGGCCGCAGGGAGCCGAGTGTGAGCCAGCAGTGTGCCCTGGCAGCAACGGGGGCCAGCAACATCCTGGGCTGTGTGACCAGGAGCAGAGCCAGGAGACAGAGGGAACTGATCATCCCCTCCTTTCTTGGCACTCATTTGACTCCATCTAGGGTATCATGTCCAGTTTTGGATCCCCCAGTACCGGAAAGAGGATGCTAAACTGGAGCGAGTTTAGCAGACAGCCCCTTAGAAGGTCAGGGCTTGAGTACTCACCCTGGAGGGGCTGCAGGACAAGGGCCAGACCAGTCTGGGGCACAGACAGCTTTCGAGAGGAACCTCAAAGCCCCCCAGCACCTAAAAGGAGGTCAGCAAGACAAGGAATCTGGGCTCTTCGCAGAGGGCCACGGTGGGAGGACGAGACGCAAAGCAAGAGTTAAAACATGAGAAGTTCAGACTAAAAGTAAGGACACACTTTCCCAATGAAAAAATTCAGGGATTAGATCTGGTGGCCCCGAGGGGTTGTGCAATCTCTGCCCTTGGAAGTTTTCTTTATCCAGACCCAACTGAGCCCTCAGCTGAGCCTGCAGAGGAGGAGGTTGGACCAGGGACCTCTTGAGGTTCCTTCCAGCCTGAATGACTTACGGGATGACTGGTTAAGGGATCAGGGGTACAAGCAGTGTTCTCCTCTATCCTGCCAGTTGCAGGAATGACGATGGGAGAAACAGGAAGAGCCTGCAGATTAATACCTGGCTCTGAGCCTCATGTCACTGGCAGGATTTTGGGTTTTTGATCATGAGTCGGTGTACATGACACCAGACCTGCTGGCAACAGACGGGGTACATGTGTCTCCAAGGGGCAAAAGGATCTTTGCACAGGAGTTAGCAGGGCTCACCGCAAAGGCTTTAAACTTCATCTGAAGGGGGAACTGGATAAAACTGGGCTCGCTAGAGACAGGCCTGGAAGCGGCACACCAGTGTCTGAGGGACAATGTGCCGACGAGGACCTTTGGTCTGCCAACCTGCTGGCAACAGACGGGGTACATGTGTCTCCAAGGGGCAAAAGGATCTTTGCACAGGAGTTAGCAGGGCTCACCGCAAAGGCTTTAAACTTCATCTGAAGGGGGAACTGGATAAAACTGGGCTCGCTAGAGACAGGCCTGGAAGCGGCACACCAGTGTCTGAGGGACAATGTGCCGACGAGGACCTTTGGTCTGCCATCTCAGTGGCGGTAGGGGACAGAGACCCATGTGGCAGCAATGACCCAAGGGTGATTGATGTGTTAGAAACCACGGAAGCGCCTGAGATTAGTCATGTAGGAATTAGGGCTTTTCCACCCAAAAAGGTAGTGGGATCAGGAGTCCAAATGAAGTCCATCTACACCAATGCACGCAGCATGGGCAACAAACAGGAGGAGCTGGAAGCCACTGCGGAGCAGGAAAACAATGCTATAGCTGCCTCATATATCATGGAAATATGGTGGGATGACTCACACAACTGGAATGCTGCAATGGATGGCTATAAACTTCAGAAAGGACAGGCAAGGAAGGAGAGGCATTGGGGTTGCCCTGTCTGTTAGGGAGTGTTTTGATCATCTAGAGCTCAATGACAGTGATGACAGGGTTGAGTGTTTATGAGTGAGAATCAGGGGGAAGGCCACCAAGGCAGATATCGTGGTGGGAGTCTGGTACAGACCACCCAACAAAGATGAAGAGACAGACAAAATATTCTATAAGGAACTGGGGTAAGTCTCACAATCGCTAGCCCTTGTTCTCAGGGGCGACTTCAACTTACCAGATGTCTGCTGGAAATACAACACAGCAGAGAAGGAACAGTCTAGGACGTTCCTGAAGTGTGTGGAAGATTACTTCCTGACACAGCTGGCGAGTCAGCCAACTAGGGAAGACGCCCCACTGGACCCATTGTTTGTGACCAGAGAAGGACTTGTGGGTGATGTGATGGTTGGAGCCCGTCTTGGGCATAGTGATCACAAAATGATATTTTCAGTTCTTGGAGAAGTAAGGAGGGGGCTCAGCAGAACTGCTACCTTGGGCTTCCGGAGGGCAGATTTGGCCTGTTCAGGAGCCTGGTTGACACAGTCCATTGGGAGGCAGTCCTGAAGGGCAAAGGAGTCCAGGAAGGTTGGGCATTCTTCAAGAAGGAAATCTTAAAGACACAGGAGCAGGCCATCTCCATGTGACGAAAGAAGAGCCAGTGGGAAAGACCACTGTGGCCTGGCTGAACAGACAGCTCTGGCTGGAACTCAGGAAAAAAAGCAGAGTTATGACCTTTGGAAGAAGGAGCAGGAAACTCAGGAGGACTACACGGATGACTGAGGTTATGCAAAGAAAAAATTAGAAGGGTCAAAGCCCAACTTAGAATGAAGAACAAGGAGAAATATATAGTGACCTGCTACACTACCACTTAGGCACACACAGGTCTATGGGGCCAGATGGGATCCACTCAAGTGTACTGAGGGACCTGGGCAAAGTCCTCACCAAGCCACTTTTCCATCATCTGTCAGTAGTCCTGCCTAACTGGGCAACTGGGATTGTTCAGCCTGGAGAAGAGGGGGCTCAGGGGAGACCTTATCGCTCTCTACCTGACAGGAGGTTGTAGACAGGTGGGTGTTGCTCTCTTCTCCCAAGTGACAGGACAAGAGGAAATGACCAGTCCTTACCAGGGACGGAGAAGTCAGCCGTCTTGCCTTTAATACTTGGTGGTGTGTGATTTAGTACCTCCTCAGTGTTGCCATCTGATGAAGGTTTTTACCGTCGTCTTCCTTGGATTTGAACAGACAACTAATTACAAACCTGAATTTAGAGGTAGGTGTGGTTTAGCTATGCACAACGATAAAAAGGGATTACGCTTCAGACGTTGCACCAGGGGAGGTTTAGATTGGATATTACGGAAAATTTCTTCACTGAAAGGGCTGTCAGGCATTGGAACGGGCTGCCCAGGGAGGCAGTTGAGTCACCATCCCCGGAGGTATTTAAAAGACATGCAGTTGTGGTGCTCGGGGACATGGTTACTTGGCAGTGTGAAGTTAACGGTTGGACTAGATGATCTTGAAAGTATTTTCAAACCTAATGATTCTCTGATCCTAGACTGTCAGCACCATTGTGCTGTTGATAGCCTGGTGTACTATCGGGTCAAAAATACAACTGGCCAAATTCAAAACATTCCCTTTTAAGAAGGTCCTGTTCTGCTCTTTTGTTTTCCTTCATTTGCAATCAACCCGAAGTTTAATCAGCACTTAATCTGTTTTCTCTGCAAAACAAGTAGCATCAGATCTAATTGTGTCTTTTGAGCTACTGCAGAAGTCCATGTGTTTAAAGAGAGGAGATGACACGCAAGATCTGTTCGTTGCTAAAAAGCAGAACAAAGAAACTGTAGGAAAGAAGAGCACTGACAATACAAAGGAGCACAGGAGCGATCACAGCTACCAAGCAGTGGCTCTTATACCGAGATGTCTTCCTTTAATTGGACCAGAAATCACCAGCAGGTTAACATGTTGTCTCCGACAGCACACACAAGTCAGCCGTCTTGCCTTTAATACTTGGTGGTGTGTGATTTAGTACCTCCTCAGTGTTGCCATCTGATGAAGGTTTTTACCGTCGTCTTCCTTGGATTTGAACAGACAACTAATTACAAACCTGAATTTAGAGGTAGGTGTGGTTTAGCTATGCACAACGATAAAAAGGGATTACGCCTCTCAGCAGGACAAGAAATGAAGACACAACTTTTCATATGGAAACATGTCAAAGAGGTTTTTGCTGTGGGCAGAGAGCTCAAGTTCCGCAACTTTCTGTGGATTTTCTGGCATGCATCTGGCACCCTCAACCTAAACCTGTAACACTGGAGCAAAGCTCTTCGTGCAGTCAGAAAAAATGACCCAACATCTGTAATGAGCCCTGTGGCAGCCTGAGCACAGGGGTGAGTTGAGCCTCAACTCAGAAAAAAGATGGAAATGGAGGGGAGAGTAGATGGAAATGAACAATGAACAACAAGGGTTGGGAGCATCCTCACTAGGTGCCAAAAGTTTTTAGGGCCAGGCGGATGATGGGTGCTCTGAAGGGAGATGAAACAGAGATGCAAGAGGAGCAGGGAGGAACATACAGAATGCTGCTACTCCCAGGGTAAAAACAGGGAAGGTCCCTCCAGCATGAACATGGCGCCTCTCAGCCAGGTCTGCCTGAAGGAAGGGAGGGATTCACAGAGGAGCCTCACAAGCAGGGTGCTACCAGAGATGTCCCTTCCTGCGAAGGGTTGGGAAGAGCTGCCCCTGAGTCACGCCTCACACATCCTGGTGGCCACACACTTGTACCAATTACTATTATTTCGACACGTCTGCACTCTTGCTTCCTGACGTTTCCTACAGCACTCGTAACTAGGGATTTCTCCCAGTTATCCTGGCCTAGGCACTGGACCTGAAAAATCATCCTGTTACCATGACCTGGCCACCTGAGCAATTGGCTGGTGGAAAAAAAAACCCAAACCAAAACCACAACAAAAACGGCCCACAAGTCCATGGAAGTTTGCCATTTCTGCTCCAGATCTTTAACCTACATCAGTTTTGCAGCGAAGGCACTGTAGCACCTCAGGGGAGTAATTTGTGTAAACATTTTAAAAGGAACATTTTTTTCTTTTAATGCTGACACGCTGGTAAGGTGGCTACTTGATTACAAACTGTGAAAATGACTGCGTGCGGCTGCACTCACAAATCACAGCGTACTGACCAAATTGCCCCGTGCTTATCTGTGCCAGGTCTGCAGCATGACAATATTTCCTCTCTCTTTTAAATGTCAAAGTATGATTTGGGGGGTTGTTATTTAAACACACTGACCTGCACAATAACCAGAAGTACTTTATTTAAATCTGTCTTGAGCTGGGACTAGTCTTAAGCGCTTATAATCTGTCATACTTTGACACCAAATGGGTTATTATAATGAGAGTAATTCAGGAGTGAGACCTGCGAACGCTTTCTCCCTGGAGAATCTACACATAAACATGTGCACGCAGATCCACATGCTCTTTTGTTATGGATTTTCCTTCTTGCTACATTATGGGCCTCCCTGGAGAAGTGAAACCGTTTCTGTCGTCAGGGGATATGGGAGAACTGGAGGAGGGAGAAGAGAGCAAGGGAAAATAAACCCCAACATGGCTTATTTTGCTCTGACTGGAAGTTCATCAGTGCGTCAGTGCTGTTAGCAAAGGCCAAGACACACAAAACCCGAATACTGGCTTGAGCAGCCGTAGAGAGGCATTAAGGGTAATTCCCATGTAAGTAAAACAAACAAATTTAACATCACTCTATATGAAAGCGAAGTATCCCCCCCCCCTTCTTGTCACCTTCTATAATAAGTGTAATAACCTCGATTTATATTTCTTCCCTTTTCAGCAGGGAATCTCGCCATTCCCAACAGTAAAGTTTTAAGAAAGCAACCATGAAAGCTGGTGATGTGACAGGTGTTGGGTCTGCCATGAGGTTTTTGACAGAATCCGTTTGTCAGGTTAGGAGGAAAAAGAAAATTTTACACTTGTGCGTGTGTGCCTGTGTGAAAAAGGGAGGTCAAGGCTCCAACACACACCAACACAGAGAAAACACCAGGAAACCAAATAAAGACGCATCCAGGTTTGTACCAGGGTACAAACACCTGTACTTGTGTGTGTGCGTGTGCCCGCTGACACCTGGTACGCAGATCCATCACCGAACTATTCTTCCCAGCGACCAGGCCTAAACGGCAATGCTCAAATGGGGAGTAATCTTCTAGCATCATAATTACATGACAGTGCACATCACCTCGTAACCCACTGCAACCTGAACCAGCACACCGCCTGCTTTCTTTGTCCGGGTGATCTAAAGATTATTGCGTGAGATACTTTTTGAAGACTAACAGAAATAGCCTTTCTAAATATACTCTTTTTCTCCTGATTACACAAATACTTGTGTATTTAGCATCATCATCATTACCCGGATTTCACCAAGAAACAATCACAGAGGGAGAAAAAACTTAAAATCAGTTGTTCTATGAGACTGATTCAATGCTCAGCCCCTCAGAAAAGCAGCCACAGAACTTATTGTTTGTTTACATGCTGTTGTCATCACATTAACCATTTTTCCAGCAGAAACATCCACCCAACGGGCCACTGCTTGGTAGTCATTTAAGGCCCAGTAATAATGCAGGCGTGTCACACCGCATCAAACACTGGAACAGCAACACAAGAGGCACATATAACAATAACACAGCTACACAACACTTGTACTGCTGAGTGCATGCTGAGATCGGAATAAATCTCCCTATGTCATTTTACACATAACAAAAACTAAGGAAGAGATCCAAGATTAATAATGGTCTAAAATACGGCCATAATGGTAATAAAGTAGTTGAATACAATGAGGAAAACATAGCACAAGCCTGCAGAAAAAAAAAAAAAAATCCTTAACTTCATTTGATCCTAATGATATAAGGGTGTGTGACTGAAAAACATGCAGAATACTTTGTGAAATATTGTAGTTTGGGTTTTTTGTGTGTGTGTGTGGTTTTTAAATTTTTCTTTTAGGTTGCAGCTATTTAATTTTGTTTTTATAAAGCTCCTTTTGTGTTAATCAAAATTATTTTGGTCTGAATTTCATGGTGACCACAGCATTTGGTCACCAGTCTTTAAACCCACAAGGATTCTTTGAAATGCCTTTATCGTGCAGCATTCTGACAAGGACAACAAGACCTCCGCATTTGAATCTATCTGTAGAGGAACTAACTCAGCATAACCTGTCCTGGATAAAACCAACATAATGCCGTGTGACAGAAGACACCGGACTACTGAAAAGCAGGCCCGGTCCAATGGTTTGTAGTCCCATCGAAGCTCCGCTCCTTGTGACCCCTGCCTACCTTCCTGACAGCGTGGATTTGAACAGCAGCTCCAACGGCAGCTGCTTGTACACTGTCCACCCTTGACATAATATCCGAGTATAAAAGGAGACGCGTTTCTTAGCCCAAGCGGAGCATGTGGTGGGTAAGAGGGCTGTTGCAATGTGTCCGGCAAGCAGGATCATGCAGGAACTGGCCTTGTAATGAAAAAAGAAATTTGCCCTCTATGGCATGACGCAGTCAAGCTGAACCAGAATGCCAAGAAGGGTGATTTAGCCTGGTGTGACTCAATATCCAAATCGGAATCACTCATATGACTATCTCACCATGCACCTTCTATTTTTGTGCATGTTTATAAATAGCTTTATTAAAAAGTCGGAAGGCCCTGTGAACTCTGTCCCAGAATGATTACTTGAAAGTGGGTAAGAATCTGTTCCCGACACATGAACAGCCAGGAGGTCACCAAAGCACGGTGCTAAAAAGCTACAGGAAGCTAAGGACCACTGAGTGTGTCACTGATTCAACTGCCTCCGGAGAGGTTCGACCCTGAGCTCCCTCCTCTTCCACCCAGGATGTGGACTTCCCGCCGCCTCTCACCACGGTCTTACGATGTGCAGTCACATCCTTGCACCGTTTCTGAGCACCACTGCAGCTCCACAGAGCTCACTGTGCTGGCAACCAACTGAAAACCTAATAAAATCCGGATCGTTTCATGCCAGCGTTTCAGTGCATCTTTTCATAGCGAAGTGTCATCTGGCTCACAGCACACTGAACGCAACTGTGCGCGTGCAGCAGCGTGGCGAGGAAGTTCTCCAAAGGGATTTCCCAATGGACACATTTTCACTTACCTACATTTGCCCAACAGCCTGGAGCTGTAATATGTTTATCAATATTATTACTACCACTATTACCATCAGTCTCAGCACTTCGGCGCTCCAGACAGTTTCACAAGAGCAATGCCGTGTGTATGCCAGCATGGTTTCCGCTGGCTCTTCATCTCTGGCTCAGAAGATGCCTGAAACCTACTGTGACAACTGCAACAGGTATTTAATGTGTTAGTGAAACTGCTGGCCATCATTAAAAAAATCCTATTGCTGTTATGTTACCATTTAATATGATTCTTACAAGGTTACTTATATCTCCAGTTAGAACCAATGCTCCCATCTGAATTCCATCAATAAAGGGCTCTTCCCAGTCATATTTCCCCAGGCAGCACTGCTAAAATAAAATTGTTTAATTTTCTCTCAACTATCACTATTGTAAAACAACCTAAAACCTTAAAACCATTCTAAAACCTGAAACCCTGCTAGCATTTTTTATGTCGCTCCCTTCCTGTCAGAAAAATCTTAGGCTGTTCAATCACAGTCTTGTACTTGCACAATGTATGTGCCAAATCACACAGAGCAGTCACAGAATTAGCCTTCTTCATGAGCCCCATTGGACAGATGGCTATTCTCCTGGTTTGGTGGTTTTTTTTTTTTTTTTCCTCCCCCCTGACTAGTGCTGTGATTTAAATTAGTAGATCTTCTGGCTAATAGGCAAAAAAGACAGTGTGAAAAACCAGTTTCCTCATCTAAAACATTTCTTGCCACCCAAGAAAGTGTACTTGGTCTAAAGCCCTGTCTTATTCTTTCCTTTTCTACAGTAACCATTAATGAAATACCGCATTCTTAATGCCCTGAAGATCACCATCTGAAGTACAGATTTTCTACCTAACATCCGACTCTGAGGCAGAATGTTAAGAAACTACACAGAGTCCTACACTGCAATTTTGTTTCAAAATAATTAATACTTTTATAGAGGGCAACAGCTCTCCTAAACAACCAAATGAAGGCAAAAATAATTCTGACACAGTAATAACTGAATCAGAAGTGTCTCTCAGACGACTGGAAATTCTCATTCCTGACTCTGAAAATCACCCTTCCTTCCCAACATACTCCCGCTCTCACAGTTTAAGAATGCTCACTCTCCGAAGGAGGGAAGGAGGAGTAGGACCCTTGGGGTCCGCGGTTAATCTCTAATGGCATGAACAGCATACAGCAGTCTACTTGATTGATGAGTAACCAAAAAAGAAAAAAATGTCTCCCCAAATCACTGGTTGCCTGCACGAGCTCTGCAGCATTGTGACATCCAGGGCTCCAAAATGATGGATTTACCTTTTAGTAAAACAAAATTCCAGATAAAAATATATTTCTCTCAGTCTCCCACAAGAAATGGCTTTGGTTAGCTCAGCATGTAAAGTTTCTCCCAATCCTTACACGATTTTATCAGCAATTTTGAGCTGATCTACAAAATGCATCTTCATTAAAAAATAAAAAATCACAGAAGTGTGATTTCAAGCTCCCCCTCTACTATAATAAATACAAGTAAGCTACGTTGTACTTCACCCTCCCTAATACAATGTAGAAAAAAGCCATATATGGTTCTGCTTTGAAAAGCAAAACATGAGAAAAGGAAGAGCCCTTTCAGAAGAAGAGTAAGAAAATTACTATTTCTCATGAAGAGGGAAGAAGCACGGGTCCTTCTGATGAAAAATATGTCAGTGCTGGTTAATAGCTCCCTTAGAAATCAGAGTTACAGTACGCATTCGTATTTGGACTTGAACCCCTCAAATCACACAGAAACCTGGCAAGGAGCAAAAATATCCCATCCGTTCCAGAAAGGCTGCCAGCCTCAGGTGGAGCAAGCACTGCAGCTACTTGGGAGTTCTCAGGAACACTATACAGTCATTCAGGCAAAGAGGCAAATCAGCTTCACCCAGCTGAAACCATATGCGGAATTTCATAGAATCATAGAATTGGTTTGGGTTGGAAGGGACCTTAAAGATTATCTAGTTCCAACCCCCCTGCCATGGGCAGGGACACCTTCCACTAGACCAGGTTGCTCAAAGCCTCATCCAGCCTGGCCTTGAACACTTCCAGGGATGGGCCATCCACAGCTTCTCTGGGCAACCTGTTCCATTGCCTCAGCACCCTCTCCGCGAAGAACTTCTTCCTGATATCTAATCTAAACCTCCCCGCTTTCAATTTAAACCCATTCCCCCTTGTCCTGTCACTACAGGCCCTTGTAAAAAGTCCCCCCCAGCTTCCTTGTAGCCCCTTCAGGTACTGGAAGGCTGCAGTAAGGTTTCCCGGGTCTCCCAATTTATTTTGGGAGCCAAATGTAGTTTCATGAACTGAAACGCACTGCCTGGATACCCAAAGAGCACGAACAGAAAGCAAACTGGGTCTCATTTCAGGGTGATCCATCAGGATCCCTAAAGAGAATCCAAAGTCTGGGAGTGTTTGGTGGAGCAGGGTCAAGGGGAAATGACCAGACACCTTGAGACTGGAGCTGTGAATGGCCTGCATTTGAACAGGAGGAACTGCTTCCCTGCGACTGAACGTCAAATAAAAGACCCGGCAAAGACAGCCTTTCTGCTGGGGGCTTATTTCAAAGGCGCTGGGGAAGGTAGCCCAGCGCTGGCTCCAATTAGGGGTACCAGTCCTATCTCAGCCCCGTTTACTTTGGGGATTTCGCAGCTGGCAGCCTTTCATCTACAAGTAGCCTGGTTTGAATAAGCAAAGAAACTTGAATGAGTACTTAACCTTCCTGCACTCGGCTGCACTTCCCAGCAGAGAAGAACAGCACTTCCAAGATTAAGGGGAAAAGGGAAAACAATGGAAAATATATACTCTCTCCAGGGACTAAAGACGGTAAGTTTTACCGTAGCACTTCAAGCCTTCCTGCTACGTAACCACAGCTTTTAAAATCACAATTATAATTTTAAACTCAAGTTTCAAGATCAAAAGGGCCAGACTGGAAAATACTGCATCGGAATTGACAGGCTCTAGGATGTAAACCACCTAAAATAGTTCTGGGGTTTATTTATATTATTTTTCTTTTTAAAAAACTTTTATTCCCCATTTCCGCCTCGTTCTTTTTCCTTTTGACATTTTAATGCACCATGTCCATTACTGTATTTCCTCACCAGTACCTTCTAGTCCATCAGCAGTGCTGCATTACCCTGCTGTTGGAGAAAATAATACGGAAAAAGTGCTTTGCTGGCACCAGCGACATGGAGTATGAATTATACATACATAGCAGGAGAGAAATGCTGATGGAAGGTTAGTCTGCCTGTAGGTACACACAAACAGAGACTAAAAAGTAGACATACAGACCGCGCATTTTAAACTCAATTACACTAATTGTAACTGTTTCTCTGTACAACAGAAATTGTCTAACATCACTGCAGCTTTTATAGATTAGTGTTAGGCCTGAATAAAAACTTACCTAAATCCTTCTGACCTCACCACAGTGAGGCTGTAGCATCTAACCAGCTGCTAAGCAGTTCAGAACCAGAACCACATCCTAGGGTGCCTAAAAGTACGTCAAAACAATGCAACAGCACGCATTACTACAGAGACTGAACACCATTTCGCAGGTGGCATGGGGAGCAGCGGACGATTATGTAAACATCCACCTCAATTTAGCAACCCAATGACCAGGATTTAAAATGGCCAGAGGTTACATACAGCTAAGCTGGACCCCAATTCCTCGGTTTAATAAACTGGTATGTCTGAATTGTCTCCACTAAAATCAATGACACTGAATTCTAAATTCATTCAATCTATAAAAAAAAAAAATTGCTTTAATTTACAGAATTGCAACATGCCATCCCAAGAATCATATTAAGGTACCATACACTGAGGTCAAAGATGCTGCCTTCAAAGATAAGATTGCTCCTCATGTAAGCACATCAAAACTCATTTTACAGTAATTAGTTCAGGTATCGATAACCAGCAAGAGGCAAGGCTCATTTCAGCATCCAGCTAGAGGTGTGTTTGACAGCCAGCAAGTACTGAATTATGTCTTCCTAAGGCTGCACTGCTAACAGCATGTAAGCCAGCTATTTCTCAGCTACGCTTTTACCCTTCCATATACTACAGTCACACCTTTAACTGCTAAGACATGCTCAGAATGACACTCACTGCTAGCACAAGAGATGCTGAAAATGATGATGACAAGCACCGAGCTCCAAAAACGTCTGTTGACCGCAGGTATCAACCTGATAATCGATTTTCAAAAGCGTATGCTGGGCACTTACTGTAGGAAACAAAAGCTCACAGACAGTGAATACATAGTCCTGAAAAGTTTCAAGTTGTGCATCTGCCAAGTGAGGAACACAGAACTGGCTGGCACTAGAAGACACTGACTGGATTTGCTGCCTTTCACATCGACAGGGGAAGTGCCACCTCATTTGCTTTGTTTGCTTTTACTGAAGGTTTACCATGTTGCAGGTCTGTACACACATAAATACTTATCCCTATGAACACATGTATTGTTGTAAAAACTACAGTGTGATAAAAGACTATTTTTTGGAGCCACCTGGTCCTCAGAGGCCTCTGCTGGGTTCTAGCCTCCAGCAGCAGAACTGGCCCTTAGGGGCTTGGCCAGTGCCAACCTACGTTATGAAAAGTTTTCCTCTGAAGTTCACTGGATGTATTACGTCTTCAACGTACAGTCCTTACCGGCCAATGGGTGTGCTGATACCAAGGCAGATATCAAAAGAAAAACACTGTTATGCAGTTCCTTCCCAATGTCTTCCTGAAAATAAGGGGAATTACTATACAGGGTATTAGAGAGTTATTTAGCATTGCCTGCCGTAAATTGTTACCCAGACCAAGCTTAAACATCCTGGATACCATGAAACCACAGATACTGACGGTTCATTGAAGAGGTCTTAAAAACACCTTTGTTTCCTCTGGCCCGACATGCGAGATATCATTTGGGAAACACTGGCCTGTGTGCACAAAGGTATTATGCAGCTGTAGAAATTAATCTAAGCTTAACACAGAGCAGGCCTCAAGGTGAGGTCAAAGGCTAATTCAAATGGTGTAAACCTAGTATCTTCCACAGCCACCACTTTTATTTATATGATTTTATCTTCTCTAATTAAAAGGGTGGTGGTCTGCAGTGAGGATGATACCTAGGTATAACTGGCTGACACTCAGATCTCAATCATGCAGCCCTGGTTAACGAACATTGATTTTCTGCCCCAGTGGAAGTGGTTTTATTCTCATGCATACCATTTAAATTCATTTTACACAGGTGCTTAGTGTGGCTTGGCAAAGCAGAGGAAAACCAGCTTTCTGTGTCTAAATGAGACTCCTGAGCCGGCAAAGGATAGATCCTGTGGATTAACAGCTGAAGATAAATTTCTCTCCCTTATTGATACATTGCAACTGATTCAACAAGTTGACCTTGAAGGGGATCACAACCAACTTGTGCAGAAATACTGCTGTGTAACCATGACTCTGACACAGCCATTTCATTTTCTTCTTAATTCTACATAGAAGGGCGTGTTTTATAGCAACAGAAGTCCAACAGTTCTGGAACCTCACAGCTGAGCCTTATAAACTCAAGACACTGGAAGCAAAAGGCTGGAACTATTCATGCACTTTGGCATGTAACAGTGGATACCCATCCAGGTAGACGAAAACAGTATGGTGCGAGTGCTCTCCTGTTTCACTTTGTTTTGCTTTTTGAACAGGAGAACCAGTAGGCTTGTGTTCTAATTTTTTGTTTTGCTTTTTATTTTTTCACATGCACATACTTAAATGATGTTATTAGGGGTAAATCCAACCAACCAACCAACCAAACAAAAAACAAAACAAAAACCTAGAAGCAGCTACAGAAAACTGGTAATTAAAACTTGTTAACAGCCATGAAGGCAACAGTAATTTGGGTACTACAGATTTTGTAGTGAGGTAACAACTGATACAACATGATGGTGGGGAAGTCCATGAAACTTGAGTCTTGGGTGAAGCTGGACTTGGCTGTGAGGGAACAGAAGGCTGGGAGCCAGTGTAGACACTTTCTGCCAGTCTTGCAATTTGTGGTAAGGTTACAGAAATCCCAGTGTGAAGGATTCTGGTCAGAAAACAGTAGCTGCATTTCAGACAAATGCTTTGCCCCGGATATTCAGTGCTCCTAAAAATTGTTCCTGTGACTAACTGAAATTTTTCCAACACATGCGCGCTCAATTACAGTGTAATACACCTTTCTTGAAAATCCCAGTAAGGAACCCTGTTGTCGCTCCTGCAGTACACCACCTCTCAGGAAGAGATCATACTTCGGGTGTTGCAGCTCACTGCTCAGGTAGCAATGACAACACCACCACCAAGTCAAGAAAATGGGGTTGGCCAGCACCGCTGCGAGACAGTAACACCAACAATGAGGGGAGAAAGACGATGCCTGGGGGTCAGGGGGAGGAGGGATCTCATTCCTTTCAGTGATGAGGTTCTTCATTTCCCTCTCAGGCACAAGGAAACAGAGCCATGCCAAAAGCCATGCCGGTGTGTGAGCGAGTGACAGTGGCGTTAGTAAAACGAAAACAAAAAACTAAAATCCTCTCCATGATGCAAGTATTTGTATATCTTTCACATGATTTTTGTATGTCTTCAGTAGCCAGACAGCATGTCCATAAACATTAAAAGATTGCCAAGGTCCCACAGCAAGTCCAGTTTACACTGCTACCTACCCGCACTGGTCAGACCGGTGCATCAAGGGAGCCTGAGCGCTGCCATAGTTGGGGTGCTGTGAAGAAAACACAGGGCATCCGCCAGCCCCAGACCGACTGGGATAAGCAGGCGAAAGAACAGCCTCTTTGGATTCGCTCTGTATCATGAATACGAAACGCTGTCAAGTACAATTCCTCCTGTATGCAAGTATGGAGGACTTGCAAGAACAGCCAAAAGCCATTAGGCTTTCTGACTTCAGATTAAAGAGGAAAACAGTGTGCTTGCAAGCCCCTGGCATCAGAGGGTGTGACAGGTTTCACACAATTTCCAGTTTATAAACAGCCCTTTGGCTAGCATATGCAACAGGTATTTGATGACTGCAATGGCCCTTCCATAGGTGCTGGATCACTGGAACAGGCAGCATGTGATGAAAAGGCTCTGAAATGGTGCAGTTTTGCCCAGGCAGAGCTAGAAACCAAAAGCAGTTTTACAAAAGGAAGGTGTGAGATAGGAGTGGCAATCATTTAACCTAGTTTTTCATCAAACACCACACACTATGCCCAAAGTGTAAGCTGAATCACAATCAAATACTTTCCACTTAACACAAAGTCTTTTCTTGCTGTAAAGACCGACAAACGCGAGCTTTTCCTTTCATTACATGATTATATGGAAAGAGTTCCTGCAGCTGCAGTGATGGCCCATTTATTCCTTCGTGCCTGACCTACCAGCTTATAGCCTAAACCAGACACACAGAAGCAGACTTTTGTAAATCCTACTAGACTGTTAAAAAACCCAACACAAGCAAGAGACTGATGGTTCACAGATATCTGCGGGAGTACAGTCTATTTTAAGGGTGTGTGGTTCTGTTTTACTGAACAAGAACACGAAGTAGACTAAATTTACTATTAGTGGTTTAGAAGTTTGTTGTTGTTTATCACTAAAAGCCACCTGCCTTACAAACTCGCAAAACAAGAAAGAAAGCAAAAGATAGAGAGACACATTAGCTTCCTATTTCTAGTTTTACATTGTGTCTTGGAATTAGAGCAACTCTAGTGCTCAGAAACACTGGTCTTGAATGATAAATACCTGTATGCGTTCGTGTGCATCTGTGTGTGCATACACACAAATAAAGGCTAGGTGCTTGATACACACATACACACATAGACATGCTTGCCAGAACAGCGCAACAGCTTTGTGTAATTCTCCACATAACGGAACTTCTTGTAACAGGAAAAAAGATAATAGATGCACCAGGGGTTACTTGAGTCCAGGGAAATGTGGAAATTACTTAATCTGAAAAATTTCCTAGAAAATATGACTTCACTGCAAGTATTCAGGCATCTCAAGAATAACCACAGAAAGAAAAGTGCCTTTGCCAAAATCCATGCAGAAACGGCAGCATGCAGTTATGCTGCCTGAAGGGAAGACAAGACGACAGATGATGGCTCCAACCTCTGCAGTCCTGTTTGCAAGTTCTCTCTCACAGATGTATAGGTAGCACTTATCAACTCCAGATAACTACAGATTGTGTTTACGGCTCCTTCTGCCCTTCCCTTCCCTTTCCTTGCCTGCTCCCCTTAGCCTGCCCTCCTCTCTCCCTCTCTGCCTAGGAACAAGAACATCCTGTAGAAGAGAACTGCCATCAGTGCTGCTGCGCACAACACAGGCAGTAAGCACAAGAATTGATGGGCAGCTTCATAAGCTTTCTTACTCCCTGGCAGGGGCAAGCTGCCAAGCACACGCTGGCCCACCCTCTATAGGAGATAAAAAAATACATATCCAGCTAATAAATTTTAAGTTGCAGAGGGCTTGTTTTTGACTCCTAATGTCACTGCAACCCTGTGGATTTCCCTAAATCCTACACTGCCAAGAACCAAACTGGAAGTAGCCGTCATCTCCGTTGTCACAGCTGTTTTTCGAGAGGACATTCAAAAACACGATAGTAGGCTTTCCCTTATGTTTAAGGAGAAGTATTCTTCCCACATACCATCTCCTCCCAAAGATAAGGGCACAGATAGAACATGTATAAATGCATGTGCATACACCTATACAGTGCTGTTACTTCAGAAATGACAAGAAAAACATTCCCACTTGTTTGAAATCTTTACAGCTGGACGCATACCTGCTCTGAGCGGAGTTTGCAGCAGCCTGCATCACTGCAGCAGCCGCCTCCTGTGCCTTACGGTTCACAGTTGGCATGGGTGGGCCCATCCCAGGGCCTCCCTGCTGAGACATGCCAGGAGAATTGGGGGTCATACTGCTCATGTTTCCAGGAAACGGTCTGCTCTGCATCCCAGCTGATGGCATCCGTCCCAGGGGCATGGTACCGCAAGGCTGGCTTGGCCCCTGGCCATGCATCTGACTGTTGGCATTTATGCCCATGCCGGGTCCTGGGCCACTGTAGCTTGTGTTGGGCACGCCGCTGTACGTCGGTGGCCTGGAGTAGTTTCCTGAACAAAATGACAAAAAGCACAGGGAAAACCATTAAACCTTTGAGCAAATACTTCTATGTAGGAAGTTAGCAGCTACAGAACTTACACATGTGAACTAAAGTGAACTGTGCTGGCCTCAAAGTCAGAACAGCTTTTTCTCCATGAGGACAGACACGCAGTGGAATAAGCTGCCCAAAGAGGTTGTGCAGACTCCCTCCTTGGAGGTTTTCAAGACCCAGCTGGATAAAGCCATGAGTAACCTGCTCTGGGTTGGAACCAGATGATCTTCAAGGTCCCTTCTAACCCAAACGATTCTATGATTCTATGATTTGATCCCTATTTGAATACAAAGTCAGCCAAGACCAACTCCTGAGCACCCTTCCAACCTGAATGATCCTATGAACCTGATTTTCATGTACCCTCAAAAGTTTTCTGCCCAATATATGTCATGGTGTAACAGCAAATACAGAAAAGCGTAGCCTCCGGAGGGTTAATGACTTCACACACAGTACCCTTTATGCAGTAGAGAGATATGTGGCATGTAAGAAACCCATTACATAAGCTCGAGGGAGAATCTTATTTTTGTAGTTTCATGTTCTCATTCTCCATCTTTCTGCAACTTCAGTATCAGGCTATTCTCACCGGCTTTTTGCTCCTAACTGTTGTGCACATTTGTGTCAGAGATGCTTTGGCACAGACCAGTGAGGATGGCTGCTGGGCCCGTAGAACATTCCCGCTCTCTCTTGCCCTCCCTGGTAAATTCAAAGTTTGGCTATGCCAGCAGAAGGGGTAGCAGCTTACAGTGAACCTCCTCTGGGAAAACGAGTATTACAAGAGTGATCAGCAACAGCACAAAAATCCCAATATAAACAGGTGCCTTATGAAGGATGGCATGAAAACCTGGGTGACCCCGAACTATGTTACCACTGGAGCAAACTGCTCCACTTGCAGCAGCTTAACTCATTTGAGTGCCCGTTTTCCTAGCAAGTTTAAAGTTCAAGAAAAAGTGAGTGCACAGCATTCACCGTTACAGCCACAAACCCAAGCAGCATGAGAAACAGAAAAAAAAAAAAAAAAGAGGTAAAGATATGATAGAAAATTATTTTAAGAAATGGATCAAATTACACTACTTCACTCATCAGTTCTGACTTGTCTTTATTTCCATCTCATCCAGATTAGTGGAAACGCGACCCATTCCCTCCCTGTGGGATGCCGCAGAGCAGAGTTTCCTGACTGCTCTCAGATATTCCCACGCTCGTTCAAAGGCAGCAGCCCTTGGACTCTTCCTCTGAACATGGAGATCAGCCACGTCTCTCCTCAGGCCCCAGCTACCAGGCAGAGGAGTTGGTGGCATGCAACTGCTGATTATATTTAAAAGAAATATATTCATCCATCATTTGAATGCACACATAATTAATTCATATGCTCCTGCTGCTGCGCTTTGGCTAATCTTCCTCTCCTCCCCACCCTATAACTGACTCACTCTGCTACAAATTCGCCTCAGCAAGAATGCACGAGGCCGGAGCTTCCCAAGGAAATGGAGCAACAATCCTCTTCTCTGTTTTAGAAGCCAAGTTTCTGCCTGGGGGTCTTTACAGAAGAATCCCCAATATGTGGTTCCACAGAGATGAAAGGCCCCAGATTCAGGTTTATGCTGACTTCAGACTGCCCTGTCACCACTCTTCCTCCTCCTCCAGACCTGGCTGCTGGCAGCTGACTGTTCTCATCGCCCCTAGCTGGGGTTCGGCTGCCGTGACCTGCTCAAGCCACGCTTCTGATCCAACCTACGTGACCACAAACCGAAGGGTTCACTAGTTCCATGTTGCTCTGCTCAGTGTTAAACACACAATGCAGATGTTGCTCTGGTTTTCCGGTTGCTTTGTGCAAGAAAACTGGAATGCAGCCAGACGGTGTGTATGTGAGCTCAAAGGCTACCCACAGCCGGTTACCATGTTTTATGTACATGCTATTAGTAGCACTGCTTCCCAAAGTAAAGCAAATTCCCTCCCTAGACTAGCAGACCTGATATCCATAATCACTGGGAGCTACTGTCAGTCCAATTTACATAAAGCCGATTT
>NW_010248099.1:24143-96580 GCF_000690775.1 Eurypyga helias | reverse complement strand
GCTGTTTTGATGTTATTTTGAATCGGGACAAAAAAAAAATCTCTTCTTTCATGTTCTGGCTTCTCCAGCACAAGCACAACACAGAAAAAGCAGTGGAATCTTCTCCTTAAAAATATGTGGCTCAGTTAAAATAGCTCTTAATCACTCATCTCCAGAGATACACATCCAAGAGCACAGGGAAGTGGTATCTTTTAACTAAGGAAAACAAGTTTCAATGTTTTTTTCCACATCTTTTTTTTTTCCCCCAAGCATTTCCATAATACCTCAAGTACTAGCTATTCTTATACCTTTCCCAGACCGCAGGAGGAAAAAAAAAAAAAAAGGCAAAATAAAAGCCAAACAAAATACAAGAGGAATTGCCAGGAATGAGGAGTGCAGTTTTATTTCCATGTCTCTCTAATAGATTAGTAATTTGTTGGCAGTGGCTTTGACAGAAAACAGATGGATGCAGCACTAAACACAATGAATGCAGCAGATGCTAGGCCAGCCCACATCAGCTGGACGTGTCAGGCAGCCAAGTCCAAGAGCCCACACTTTTCAAGTGGGTACAAGCCTGGCAACAGCGGCTGTACAACACTGCTGAACAACTCCTCCCCGCCATATCCGAGGGATTTTTGATTCCAACTCCCCCTCGGCAGCGTAGAATTGTACCCAGAGAGACGACATCTCAAATGCATGAGAAAATCTAAAGCAGTAAGTGGAATTGGGAAGAAAAAAAAATAGTGTAATAAAGATAAAATATAAAAAAGCCTACTAACAACCTGCCAGTGACAGATGTTCACACCCACTGCTGAAACTCTGGTCCACTTTGTCCAGGTTTGCTGAACAAAGTGCTCTGATACCTTGCCATTTCTAGGCAAGCTGAAAAGAGGGAAATCTGAGAAGTACCTGATAGTTTTGCCCTTTGCTTTAGAAACATAGGTCAGAGCCACAGTATTAAAAAGAGCATCTTAAAATCATTTTAGAATTGTTTACATGTGCACTTAACCATCTCGTTTTTCTCGTACAGACAATTTAAATGCATTGTTCCGAATTCCTCTGAAACTGTTTTACCTAGGGGACTTCAGTAGGTAACAGTTGATATTTAAGTCTTAACTCCACAGGCTGTTGCATATGTGTGTCTGGGTTCTGAGGTCCAGACTCTTGAGATACTTAGGGCATCTCATCCTTAACATGCTACCGCTTTAATTAAAATCTAGGATTAAAATCAGTGGGAGCTAGATGGCAAAGTGTTTTTGTGAAATGAGTCCAGCATTAAAGGTTACAAAGCAGAAATACTCAATTCATATTACTTTACCATGAACAAAAGAGGATTTAACTTACTATGAACTTTTTGGGTTGTGGTTCAAACATACTCACTAGTGGTTTATCTCTTTGCTACATCCAAACAGAATCAATTACTGCCAAATTGAGCAGGAAAAGTTAGGGAGATGAGATGCATTTCTGACACGTTTTACTGATCCACAGCAAGTTTTTCTCTGCCCCAGTCTTAAAAGCCCCACCTCATTACAGCATCTGACTGCTCTCCAGAGTGCATTTAAGGGACATTTTGCTGTGGCAGCAGGTTGATGCTCGGGTCATAGACCAGAGCTTCATTAGCCCCCGAGCTAGATTTTGTCCAAATACAAACCAAAAAGACTGCTTCTTTCAGTAACAGCTTCCATTCTTTGTCTGCTTTTCTTTATCCTTGGGACAGGAAAATGCTGGGATTTAATGCAAAATGAAAACAAACGTTCTGTACGGCATGCTCCTGTGCTGTAGCACAGACACACAGAAGTGTGGAGCCAAAGCCATGTTTTATTTTTGTAGGAAATGGTTTCATAGGCTTGGACAAGGTCCCCGGTACAGACCTGCTTCCTGGGAAAACATATCCTACTCTTACTATAGATCTAAGTGTCATGTAAACACATGAAAACCAAATAAATCAACCATATCGTGAAACGGATCATTCTGCTCTCATGAACTGGGGCCTAATTTCTCCAACTCAACCTTAATGGTGTAGTCTTTACTATGGTGAGCAATTCCACTGCAGAGAAAGGACACTAGCCTTGAGCAACGGTCTTCAGGACAGCACACAGTGAAATCTAGCATTCAGACTAAAAGCTTAATGGCACAGAATGGTTTGACACATATATAAAAATATAAGTAGCCCTGTCAAAAAGTCAGCCTATGTTTAGCAGTATCCTGGAGAAAGGCCTGTGTGAACAAAACACAGAAAGCAAATAAAAACCTTGCAAATTATTTTAGTTTAATAATTCAAGAACTCAGTTGCAACCCATGTAATTTTTAATATATTTGTTATTTTGGCAATAAAAGACAAATGGGGTGACGTTGTTATATATTCATCATTGCTGACATATAATTGTGCTTTGCAAGAGTGTATGTTAAGAGATGCAACTACAGATTGCTTTCACTAGAAATGAAAAATGCTACAAAAAATTAAATCCAGGTAAATACATGATTTTGAAATATCACCATCTTCATCCCTGGATTTTATTAATGGTCACATTAGCCTGGCAAAAACATAGTATTCTTCTGCTCTATTTGTTACCTGTAGAGCTGAAAGTCTGCAGGGCCCTAATTTTATGATGACCAGTGCACAGGATCACCGGTACTCTCCATGAGCTGGCAGAAGAACACGCTTTTCATCCATCACACTATTCACCAGACCCTTCTGAAATGGCCTGTTAATGACAATGATGCTCATTTTCTTCCTGCCCCTCAAGTTCACTTTTTAATAGCCGTTTCTTCCTGACCACGACCCATAAAATCATTACATAGGCACTTTCATCTACAGAGGGAGGAAAAGAACTGCTGAACTCAAGCAAAAAAGAAAGTAGTATTCGGCGTGTTACTTAAATGCATTGATTTAGTACAAAACCCTTTCCATTCAATCAGTGTGGATGGCTAATGTTTTACTGCACTTGACACCCACTATTCCCATGGTTCGGAATCTCAGCAGCAGCAGTACAGCTGGAAGTCAGGATAGCACATCATAAATCCACTGGATTTTTACCAGTTAAGCTAGTTGCTCACTGTGCAGATAAAAATAAGCACTTGGACAGCATTTTATGGCCACAGAATGCTTTCCAAATAAAAGGAAAGCACCAGTCAACGGGAGCTAGGTAATTAATCTTCACACATGGCTATAAGGCATTACTAGCCCTATTTTACAGTTAAGGAAAGCGAAGCAGAGAAATCTACTTGCCTAAGTCGAAAGATGGTGTAAGAGGCAGAGCCAAAATTAGAAACTGGGAAATCTTGGCTTGTAGCCCTGTGCTGAGAACAATACAACAAACGCGACCCAGAGATGAAACAGACAAGAACACTGCACAGAGCAGCAAGGCTCCCTGCAAACAAACATCAGAACTAGTTCTCAGAAACTCCCGAGACCAAAATAACCATCCTCGCTAGCTCGGGCAAGTCACTGAGCCCTTACAGAATTTCCCATCGCTGGCTCCAGCTCTTTTTGAGGATTTTAAGTAAGAAAGTCAATAGTAGGAACTGCTGAAACAGAAAAGCTTCTTTATGTATCTCTAAAGAAAATACCGCCCCTTATATATTCTGTGCCTTGACCTCAAGTTCATTAAACCCCTAACCAGATGCATACCATATAAAGGTTACCCATTAAAGGCAAAAAAAATAGACAAGTTCAAGGTTGTATGCACTGAATGTCCAGGGGCAGAAACTGTGTATTTTAGTTTTGTTACAGTCCTCCACCAATTCTGTCAAACAAGCAAAATGAAAGGAACTGTCTCTCTCAGTCTGAAGGGTTAGTTAACATTCACAAACCGTATGCATTAGAGCTCAATATTATATTCCCACAGTAGCCACTGTATTATTATGCTCATTAGAAGACTTTAACCCTCGCAGTCACCATGCAATTTCAGATTGGCCTTGGGATTCCATCTAAGAAAAGAAGTCCTATTTTGGGATCAGTGTTGTGACCCTTATTCCATGCGTGGTCAAATGTGGCCCCGTCGCAGAGATGACATGCTTGGGCTCCTAAACAATTACCCTGGCAATGCAACAGATTCATCATTTTCTTGCCCAATTTAAGGTCACTATTTTTATATAGAGAAAGGTTCCTAGTAACACAAGCAGCTTCTTCCACAAAGTGCAATTCCACCTTTGAATGACCGTTTAGGTTTGTTTAGGTTTTTCTGGGGAGGGTGCTGTGTGTGAGGAGTTGGTGTTTCTTTTTTTTTTTAAGAAATCACACCTACCTACATACATGAGATGTATACATATACGCACTACAAATACACATACATAAAAATATCATATGTATTACCAGAAATCATTTTACCTTGTGGTCCATACTGGCTCATCTGAGGCCCATAAGTACCACTTGAATTACTCTGCTGAAAGCTACTGATTCCAGGATGCACCTGGCCTCCAGGTGAGGGGTGTGGTGACATGGAAGGTCCAGTTTGCTGAGGTCCATACTGTGACATTTGGGGGTTCCTCTGTATGCCTGTCATAAAACCTAAAGGGGGAAAAGCGCCAAAGAGAAAATTAATATTCAAGTACGTGTTCTTCATTTAAGAAATCTTTGATATTAAAAAAAAAAAAAAACCAAACCAAAACAAAACAAACTAACCTTCTTTATTTTTCAGACTAAAGATACCCAGAACTTGCTATTGTTCATACAAAGAGATACAGAGGCATCTCCAAGTCAGCCAAGCTGTCTCATACAAGGCTCAAAAACTTCTGCTTGTAAACAAAAGACAGGGCCTTCCTGCTCATTTACAAATGGCTGCTGGTTTTAAAATGAAAACAATCCTTAGGAAAAAAAAATAAAGGCAATTATCTGTATTACCTAGTAAGCAGTAGGGAATTTGCCTGATGACTTACAGTGGAAGTGTCATAACTTCCAAAATTATACGTATGTTGCTACCAAAATGCAGAACTTCAGCATAAAGAAATCCACTGTGAACACTCCTATTACCCACACACTCTCAGGATCTAAAAATTTCCCTTTATGTGAAGGCTAGTCATATCAGCCAGAAAAAAACCACAGTCGTTTTGGTGTGCATTTGTGCCCTAGGTTCTTCCTCTGGCCTGTCCTCAGCACACCTGTATTGCATTATCCCCTTTTTCCCTTTCTGAAATGTATTAATGAATCCCAATTTAATTTAAGGTTCAAAAGCTGCAGCAAGAGACCTAGTGAAATGCTATAAAATCTAGAAGCTTTGTATAAAGGAACAGAACTAAGCATATTAAATGGGAGAAGAAAAGGGTTTTGTGGCAGGGTTTTTTAGGCTTTCATGAACTGGGAAAAATCCTGCAGTTCTGCCCATGAATTGCCTGCGCAGGGATGCTGGTTTTCTCACATTTTACCCCAAAAGGTTTTAGTGCTGCATTCAGTGTCTAAGAGGATGTGCTGAGGAGCCAGCCAGGTCCAATTTCTGAAGGAAGCTCGCTCTTTTTTCTCTTCTGCTTGCATAGTAGATTTTGTCTTCCCGTTTCTCTGAGGCAAAGCACGAGCGCAGTGAAGGACAGCGCTTGTTCTGCTGTCACCAGCGGCCCAGGAGGCTGCTGGCAGCTCCCCCGCGCCCCATGCAGCTGGAGACACGGCACACTGCTGCCCGCGGGGCCCACGTCCACCAGCAGGTCTGCATTTCCGCCCATCCCGCAACTAGTTCAGGCACCCACGCTTTGAGGCCACCGAGAGCTGAAGCACTGTTTAAGAAAGATGCCCGTTCTCCTCTCCCCTCCGTTAGTTTCAGTGGCCGGCGTGTGGGGAGGCGCGAAGTCGGAAGCCAAGAGACACCCTGCCCGGCAGCTTTAATTATGCCTTTCCCTCCTTGAGGGAGGGAATAGCAGAAAGGTGAGAGTGAAACCCCCAGAGAGTAAGTGGACAACTGTAAGCTGCTGAAAGGAGGATCAGAAAAAAGAAAAAAAAATGAGAAAAGGAAAGAGAGAGGCAAAACCAAGTTGTGAAGTTGGACAGAAGTGGGTGACAGGAGGAGAGAGAAGTGGCAGAAGGATGACCCTCCCAAAGGGCTGGGGTTTCCTGACGCTGTTAGCATCAAATGACACAGACCGAACACTCAGTACCTGATGAACGAAGAGAGGTGAATTTTTTCTGAGCCACATAAAGATCTGTTATCTGTCTCGTAACCACAAACACTGAGGTGCTACAGCTGCCACGATGGGGCGGCCCAGGGGTCTCTCTCTCCTCAGGGACCGCAGTCCCAACAAGCACGTCCTGAACTCAAGAATAAGTTTCTCATCCTCGTGCTGCTGTTGCTGACATGGTAGGTGACACTGCATGAACAACCTTCCAGCAGGTCAGCCTCCCTGCTTGTACACGGGTGACAAAACGAGGAGCTGAGACGATCTTGCACCCCCTTGTGCCCAGTTCTCCCGTACTACGAACAGCTCAACCCGTAACGTGCTAGAACTCTAACAACTACAAGGTTTGGCAGAACACACAGAGTTTTCCTGATCCTTGTGCAAGCCCCAAGACAAAGGGTTTGATCACTTCTGAACTGGAGGCACCTGCGCTGGAGGAAGCCGGACGACACGCACTGGTGTGGGACACGGCAAATAACCGAGGGCTAAACGGCGGTTTGGAAGCTGGTCTGTGCCTCATTGGAAAACGCCACACTTGTGCAAAGGAAAGATCGTATGGCCTTCTCCACTTAGCTTTATTTTAAAACAGACCCCTCGATTTTTAAAACAGTTCCACTCTGCGCACAAATCTTATTACGAAGCCTATGCCTTCTGCCGGCGGTGCTGTAACTAATTTAGAAACCTAATACAATCGGACGTCTGTATGAAATAAATTCTTGACACACATACACCACATATATCACACTCATGGGATCCATTTAAATGAAAAATTTTGTACTGGCCACACTAAGTTTTTTTTATTATAAAGATAGTAAAGTTACTCCTGTATCTCGTACAGAAGTGAGCTGTATCTAGTACAGAAGTGAGGGTTTTCTGTTCACCCTGGGCCTTTTAATCTATATGAGATAACTTTCCAAACATTGTGCTAGCGATAAAGGTTTTTCAGCCCAGTTATTATTGCAGGCAGTACTTTCCTTAAGACTGCGAGGAGGGATGACACATTAAAAAGCTATCACTTGTACGGGTTGTAGTGATTTCCAGTAGCGATGCAGAGGGACTGCTGGCTGTTGAATCTAACGGCGAACATGGACGAATGTCTAATGGAGAACATGGAGAACATTAGTTTTAGTCAGCTCTGCAGTTGTCAGAAGGGGTCCTGAAGGGACTAGAGCAGTAAGTGAAATAAATGTTTCTACTCAAATGACCTTGAGGAAACTTCTCCTGATCCGTTTGTGATGGTGTGGAGTGGACTGCATGGCTGTGTGTACAGTCATAAATAAAACACACTAGGACCATTCCCTGGCCTGGAGAATGGTGTGCTGTGCTCACATCCATCCAGCAAAACCTTGCCACTCAGGCCTGAAAGTCTTATCTGTATGACTTCTCCATGACTCATCTATGCCCTGGACTGTATTCTCAGGGAGTGCCCACAAGCATCAGCCAAAACCATGCCGTGGGGCACACCAATAATTCAACAGCATCAAGAACTGTGCGATACCACTCAAACTCATGCTCTGGCCTTAATTTACAGAGACGTCGATTAACGCAACAAGAATGGAACAAACCCCTTAACAGCTTTTGAACTGAGGCATGATTTTCACCATCCCAGAGGGTGTGAGATCCCTCCCAAATGAGGTTGGCTTTGCTGTCTTCTCTTGAACATGGACAGGTAAAGGATTAAGGAAAAAGGAAGCTTTAAAACAGGACATGCTCCAACTTCCTTCCAGAGAGCACAGGAGTCTTTTCAGCTGCAGATGCGATGTGGAGAAGGTGGTATGATTAGGTCCTTACCACGATCCGGATTCCATTACAACAAACATGACTCTCTCCTCATCTACCTCCGTGAAGAGCCCAGCGAACATTCAGAGATCAGCGCATGAGTTTGAAGTATCAATATTTGCACAAAGCTCAGATGTCTTAGAGATAAAAGGGGTTTCTGGTCAAGATGTTAACATTCTTGCATCATAAAGAGAAAACAACATCAATTCTAGAAATCCTATAAGAGATGAAAGGGAACAGCTGGCATACACTCACTTTTCCTTATTTACAAACATTTTCCCTAGTGTTCATTTTATAACCAATACAAAAAGAAATGTATTTTCTTTCCAGAAAATTAGATCTAAGGTAAAGTTTGCTTTTGTAAAGAAGGGAAGTAGGATTACATTAGAGCTGCACTGGAGTAAGGGCGGCCGAGTGATTAAACAGCCAGACTGCATCTGGCATGTCAACCTCTGTGACAGCAAGGTGGGGTTTTTTGTCTTTTAAATAAACTGCTAGGAAACAGCTATGAGTTAAGACTCTAAAAATTGCAATGGCAACATGCTCATCGGTGGACAAATCTACTCCCTTCCCTTAATATCAGAGATAAAAGAGGTACAAATAATGCTTTACTTGCCATCACAACAAGAGATTACTTACTGAAAAAAATACTGGAGTGGATTTTGGCAAACTAAGCCATTTCAGGAGCAGCTGAATAAAGTGAGCCTGCCAGAACTCTTCCTTTTTAGTTGTTTTTTATAGTACATTTACGTACCTAAAGAATGGTTGTCTTTATCAAAACCCAATTTAAGGTTGTAGTGTGATCTTTGCCTTTTTTTTTTTAGCTCTAAATGAAACAGTAGTATATTATTAACAGTCAGCACACCATAACTATAATAAAATACGTTTGCATGTTCAAATAGAACATACATAAAAGGTTAAAAAAGGGTCAGGTAGCAGTGTAATTGTCTTCTTTTAAGCAAAATATAGGGAAACAATATAAAACGGGTAAGGCTTATGATAGTAGTGTTTCTGCTCCTTTGGTACAAGAAAAGACAAAAATGAAGCTTCTGTTGTCCTATCAGTACTAGCATATGGTATATACATCATACAGCTAATACCATTTATGATGCCTCTGTAAAAACATTTAAAATCTTGGTTTTCCCTTGTGCATATGCATACACAAAATAGATAAACCACAGTAATTTACTAAAGCTTCATGAAATTATGCACCAAGGTTGTCTTAATTACATTTGTACACTGACCAATACAAAAATCATGTTTGCTGAATACTATCTCCTTAACACTAACCATGAAAAACACCCACCAAATATGCTAGGTGTTGCCATAAAATCTGAAATGGATTCTTTTAATATTTTGAAGTCTTGGCTTGAATATGAAAAAAAAATCTTTCCAGGAAAGCAGGAGCTCAAACACAAAGGAAGCTGTTGCATGTCTGCTGATGGACAGCAAGTGTCTACTGGCACACACTTAACCCGCAGTCAATAAGAGGTCTTTTGATTTAGCCAGGAGTAGTGCATCGATTTTCATGAATGAATTAAACTGAAAACACATAGAACACTTACTCATTTGAAGCTCAGGAAAACTTGGAGTTTACAGCAATAGCAGAGCATCATTAAGTATCACACTTGATAAATAAAAAATGAGGAAAGATACAACGTGCAACGCTATGTTGTGAAAAAGAACTTACATAAGAAAAAGAGCATCAGGCTATTGCCCTTTCTAGACAGAAGTACTTAGTGACAAAGCGTGGGACCGAAGCAACTGAGGAATGTTTCTGAGTAAGGAATAAGGAAGTTCTCCTCGTTCAAGGGCAGAGGCTAAAGAAGGGTCTAGACAGGCTTATTACTCTGATTTTTCTTATTCCATGATTTTTCATGGAATAAGAAAAGCAGAAACAGATTGGATGAACTCACTAATCAAATAATCAGAGAAAAATAACATCTACTTACAAAACAGTTTCAAAAAACTAAGTTTGTGAAAAGAGGTATTTTTCACTACCAGTAAAGGAAAACCTTGTGTGTGGGCAACCACACAAATTTCCACTGCTCGGTCTGTTAGCAAGGCACTGGCCAGTACTCCCGAGAAAAAAGAGCAAATGTTTGCACACCCATGACACAGTTTTTGGCAGACTTTCCTTCCTCAGACAGCCGTTTCAGTTGCACTCCCTATCTCAGGATTTTCACCAGAGAATATGAGAGAACTGAGATGGATCTAAAGTGGTGACTCCCAAACGTAGCTCGTCCATGGATAAACAACACAAAGGTAAAGCTAAACAAACGGAAAACAGTATTCTGTGCAGTGGCCATAATAAAACTGGGCAACCTGTTAGCATGGCAGGATGCTCAGGAAGATCAGTTAGACTGGAATTCTCCCCAGCCCACACCTGTCTCAGATAGCCAGGACAGCTCAGAAAGCCTCTGGACCAGTGAACCAGGTCTGGGGTTTTTGCCCAGCTAAACAGGTCCACAGTCAGCACCTCGGTAGCATTGTGAGGAAACATCCAACTCAACAAGACTCACACATTAATGAAGTGGTTTGGTAACTGAAAGAGTGCCTCACTCTCAACATAAGCCTGACACACCAGGATCCCAAATATGCAACCAGGTCACCTGCAGAGTTTGTCGATGGTACTGGAACAAACATCTGCAACTGGTGTGGTCAAACTGGGAGATGAGCGGCTTACAGACTGTAGGAGCTAAGAAAATACTGCTGTGCCACTGCTTGGGAGGTGGGGGGCAGCGGTACCTGGCCACAAGCTACTTACTGTCACTGGCAAAGAATAGCGTGGTACCTCCCTAAGGTGGTGTGTGTCTAAAATACACATTCAAAAGGACACAGTGAGAGTTTTAGATGCTGGAAAAATCTAAGCAGCCAAAACTTTTATACAAGTCTAACCAAATAACAGCAATGAAGAAACCGGGGAAGGTCTGACCCATGTACAGTCTAAGCAAATCAAGGAAAACCATATAGGTAGCCTAAGAAAACTGGCCTCTAGAGCAAGCAGGCACAAGATTTCTTTACATTCAAGATAACGCAGTTTCCTCAGCTCTTATTCTCGCTTTCCAGAAGCCAGCCTTACTAAACTATGCCCAGATGGACTGGTAACAGCACATATGAAACCTATGTTTGTGACACATGGAACATCTGACTTAGCAATATACACTACAGGGTGATGGGAGGGTGAGCATGAGTAAAACTTGCAGTGCAAACCTCATTTGAATGATGCAAACACTAATTCTCAATATTCCTGCCCAGTTAATAGGCTGGTAAAAACCTGAAATGAAATAAATAAAACGCCTTCACAAACAGATGGCAAACAAGATTCTGATCCACATTTAGCACAGCTAAGTTAAGGCAGTGAACCAATACAGCATCTTTGGACGGCTCTGGTGTGAACCTGTCAGATGCATCCCAAGCAGCAGCACTGACATGGGTAGTACTGACACGAGTATTTTACTACTGAATACACCAGATCTTTACTAATATCCCTGGTACAGAGCAAACACTTCTGCTGACAAGCAACTTGGGCAACTGAAGGGTAGCAGCATAAAAAAATGTAGACATCATTTGACACAGGAGAGATTAAGAGGCTTATTCTTTAGCCTCTAATGAGAAGGCTAACAATCTTCTTTATAATAAATTTTTAATATAAAAACTAATTAAAAACCAAAACCAAAACACCCTAAAAAAAAAAAAAATTGATTTTAAAATCCTCATTTCTTCTTTCCAATCACAATCTATTTTTTAAAAAAGTTCCAAAGAGTTTTTAGGAGAAAGTTTGTTATTGTTTCCCCTTTTACCAGGGCGGATGGGGGGAAACCCAAACTTATTTCTACACTGAGCTCTTTCTTCAGTCCACATAAACACTGTCGTCTTCTCCGAGTCCATCAGGGCACCACAACTAAAGTTCTATGGGCCAGAGTAACAGTGACATGGTTTCCCTTTGGCACCTGGACATTTTCACGTTGGCATCTGCTACTCCCTGCAGAACAACCACCACATTTCTCCACACCCATTCAACAGAGGATGCTTCTTTGCTTATGGGAAACAGCAGTTATGGAAAACATCACCTTAGCAAAACTGGGGCTTCCTGAAAAGATCACTGTGGCATTTCTCCTTTTCACAAAAGGATCAGTTTTGTCTAGTAAAAAACACTGGATTGTTTGGGGGTTTTTTTTAAAGTATTTTCTTACTATGCTTTAATATCTATCCTACAGTCTCCTCACTGTTTATTTGCCTGACTGCTTCTCTTCACGATGTGAATAGCTTTGGGGAAGATGGAAACTAATGACCTAGCTAAGGTTTTAACCCAGACCCCCTAGTGTTTTACCAGCTGTGCTATTAGGTTAACTGGCTGAATCTCCTCTGCTTCTTTCTCTGGTATTACAAAACCCAGTCTATGTATAGCATGCAATAATGTTTAAATTTTTCCCACCCCTAAACCTCCCTCTGCTACTGCCTAG
This sequence comes from Eurypyga helias, assembly GCF_000690775.1. Taxonomy (NCBI): domain Eukaryota; kingdom Metazoa; phylum Chordata; class Aves; order Eurypygiformes; family Eurypygidae; genus Eurypyga; species Eurypyga helias. The sequence goes on along the minus strand of NW_010248099.1, from coordinate 84,254 downwards.
CCTTGAAATTCATATAATCTATCACTGATAAATTAGAATCTGGGGAAGGATCAGACAGATTACACAGATGGTAGCTGGGGAAGAAATATCCAACCTTTCCTAATGCAAACCTTGCGTAAAGCTCTCTGATGTAAATTTTAAGTGCCATACTGAGGGCAGAGAAGGAAAGACATTTGTGGAGATGCTGATGCACAGACAGAATAAAATACTATTGCTCATCCAGCATCTTACACACCATTTGTTACTCTAACATGCCTTACACAAAATGCTTTTACTATAGTGCTCGGAAAATCAGGGTAACAGTGAATTGTAGAACAAAAGCACCCCACCCCGCCCTCCCAATTGCCCCCAAAGCAAATCCTCCATTTCAATAGGTGACTTGGGCTGCTGGAATTCATCTGAGCAGCAACATGAAAAACCTGAGGAGTGAGTCTGCTTTATACAATCAACATTTGTCTAAGTTTCCCTAATAACACACAGACTTATGAAAATCACAGAGGATAGCAAAGCAGGAACGGCATTTTTCAATGTGTAATGTGCAAGGCCTGCAGGCCTAATGGTCTAAATTTCAGGTTTGAAAAATTTACCCTCCCTGGAGACTCCTGTTCAAGGGCTTCACCGAAACTCAGATCTTCCTTTTCATGAAGTGAATATATTGAATACAATGAGATATAGACGGGTTTTTTTGTGGACAAGACTGAAATAGACGCAACGTGTCTTTTCTGTCTTGCATACATGTAAAATAAATATTAATATTTATTAAAAAATACAAAATCAGTGGGCTGTCCTCAGTCCAAAATACCTTCATCTTGTTCTTATTTTACCATGGGTTACTATTTGACTGATTCTTCCCTTCCTTGATTTGCAACTGTTCCCTGATGAGTGTTTATTCTACAGCCTTTCAGAATCCATTGGGATGAGAACAACTAACCAGTGTTAGCTATTAATACATACATTATATAGATTTCAGCTCACTGCCCTATATATTAATTTAAGGGTCTTAGATGAGAAGTTCTTTATTTTTAGAGAAGTTTCATAAAAAATTTAACTTGAGTACTGAGGGAGCAGAGTGTCCTGGAAACGACGCTGAACAGGCAGCCCACGGGCAGCTCCTCGTTTATAGGCCACGATGGGAAGCTGTCCCAAGGACAGGGATCGCACCACCCAGTAACTTTACAGCGAGCCTGGTAACGGGAACATCGACTGTCACTTTGTCAACCTCTTCATCAGTGACTGCCTGTGGCTTTATCTTGCTCCCTGAGCCCAGAGGCAGGGAATCTGACGGCTGCCTAATGAAGTCAGAGGAAACTTTTCTATTGAGAAGTCTCTCTGCTGGCAACTACATAAACTCTTTTGGAATAACTCAATTCTGCTCCCTAATCTCAAAAAGCGAATCCCCAATTTAGTTTCAAAAAAATGAAATAAAGATTCATCCCCAAGCCTAACAAGATTTAACATCAACAAGAAGAAAGCAATGACCAGCTGCTAGTATACAAAATTTACTTGAGAGACCTGTCTCTGGGTTTTGATTGTACAGATATTATTACCTACTTCAAATCCTACTTCTACAGTTTTACTTTCTCCCAGTGTGGCTTATCACATGTAAATCATAGCCTTTCCTCCGTCGGTTCTTCTTGCAGATGGCGAATGCTGCTGTATATTTAGCGCAGGCCACAACTGATCCGATCAACCTAAAGCTGAGACTGGCTGGTATATGTCTGCATTCCAAGTGCAGCCTGAAACCAGCATCTTGAAAAGGCAACTGATTTAAGAATTAACCTGGCTGGGCAGAGTAACATCACTTCTAATACTTTCAGGCAAGAAAAGCAGGGTCTAACTGCAATGCCTGGGAGACAGATGGACAAAAAACTATTCACTCCCATAGCTCAGAGTAAAAACCAGTAAGCTTTTAACCCCAAGATTTTGATTACTAATCAAAGTACACTTATTATAAGCTGTTTTGCTGCACAGAGCTACATGATGTACTACAATAGAAACAGGTAGAAAAATGGGGGAAAAAACCTGCTTTTCCTCCTTACATGACGCTCTTTTCTGGCTGTTGAGGGCATAATTCCCCTAACCCTAGTTTCGTAGGCATGAAGACTTCCTCCCAGCCTGGCCTGGTGTTCTGCGTACCAGCTGGAGCTGAGCTCCTCCGCACTGACCCACTTGGAGTATGCTGCGTGCAGAATAGGCACTCAAACATACCTGTGGCTTTGCACTCGGTGCATGTCTCAAGCATCTTTCTTTAAGAGCCTGAAACACTCCAGTCTACATCAAGTAAACTTATTACCAAGTCTGATTTAACCTTAAGTGGTGTCATCGTTAACATGGCAAGCAGAAGAATTTTAATGACAAGAATCATTTTATTCTCTAGCTCCTCAGTGCTCTGAATAGATCCCAAATCCCCACATGAGAGCAAAAAACGTATTCTCAGGGAAAAAGTCTTTTTAAGATCTAAAAGCAAAATACAGTACCTTTTTTGTTGCAATAATAATTCTTTGATTTATTTTCTTCCTTCTGGTTTCTTTTTAAAGAAGAAAATAGATTTCAGGGAAAAGAACCTCTATCACAAAATGTCAGTATTGAGCCATAAATTTGATCAGGAATTGTGGGTGCAAAATGCCAGATTGGTATTCTGTGTCTTCCACACAAGCAAAACCACTTATGCTGTGTTAGAAGAAAATACATGGTGGTGGAATTTATGTGATGACTGCGTACAAATAAGCAGGCCCAGAAAACAGTTAAAGGGGAGAAAAATACCTATATGAAATCTAATGGGCAAATTAGAAATTGTAGTTACAGGAATTCAGTTGCTACTTAGTGTTTATAGGGAAGCACAAAGAGAACATCAAAATGCCTGATCACATCCCATCTGTTACTACCTCTTGCTGGATAACATCTTAGCTGCCAAAAAAGCTATTTAAATTTACTACATTGCAGCTACTGATAAATATCGCTTCTGTGAAGATCTAATACTAAGTAAGGACTAGATCTGAGGATAAAGCTCACAAGCAGTTGTGTCAAAAAGATCCTAATTTTGCTTAGTGTAACACCTGTACTCTTACAAGCCTGCAGTTTCTTACTCCCTCTCCCTGTCTGTGATATGTTTTTAATAGAGCATACAACTGTACAACAATCCTCAAAAGCTGGATCACGTCAACGGCAGAAAGAAATAAAGCTGGAACAGAAAGAATAACATACAAAAAAGAAAAGGTACTGGCAGGAGGTGACGGAGAAGAGGATGGCTACTATTCAACAATTTTGGAGGTGCTTACTCCGGGCACTTTCCACATAGATCTGACAGACACAGAATGGTGCCGTGAAACTGCCTCCAGCAACAGAATACATTTTCCAGCACATCACAGCAGCTGCAACGGCATCAATTCTGCTTGCAATCCATGTCCAAACAGAAAAGTTCTCAGTGGTCCTATTTCAGCATATCTCAAGGACTAATTAAATCCTCATTACTGTCTTCTAATTATTCTAGTGCTCTGGGATTTCACTGAGCAAGTCCCCAATGGTGAATTAGATGAAAAGGGTTAAATAACCTGTGTTGATTTTGAGACTCCAGATCTATTTCAGACCTTTAGCATATCATCAGCATTATCATGAATATTTAACTACATACCGCTGTGAAAATTATAAGGGAAAAACAATTAAAGATTTTTTAAAAATTAATTCTGACCCATATACATTTGCACTAATAAATAAGGCTTCTTTAACCATCCCCATTATGAGAGTGCTTGCTAGAGTAATAACGTGAAGTCATTAACTGTTTCCATTAAATTCAATGGTTTTCAGGAGCTCCCTATTCACTATTTTAATATAAGACTGAAACCTGACACGTACATATCCAACTGGGTAAGCATGAAAAGTACTACTTAAAGTCAGGTAAGTTTTCTAAGCTTTTTCAAAATTAGGTAAGGAACCATTCATTTCTGCAGAGGTAAAAGCACCTATTTCAACATTATTGTGACACATATTGACACCGGTTAGTGTTTGCACAGGCAAGCATTCATAGGCACAGACGGACACCGCCGTTGGGTTACAGAAGTAAAGGCGGGAGAGTAAGGTAATGGCCACGACAGGAAGCTTCTTTTTCATGCTGCAGCTTCAGGAAACTGATTTAGGGGTCAATTTGGATATGCTGGGTTTCTGTTTGATCCAAACAAACAACTTCTAACCCACCGAGCAGTTCTGGCTACTAAGCACATCCTCAAAGTGCAGCTTCCAAAACCCAAACGCGAGGGAAGTAGGTATGGCTGAATATAGGGAACTCAAGTGACTCTGTAGCCCTATTATTTGCCAAATGGCTAAGACAGCAGGAAAGTTTATAAAAAGCTTTTTCTTCAATAAACATGAAAATAAGAACCCTGTTTTGAACACAGTAAAGAAAAACCTGGAGTAGCTGCATCAGAAACAAAGAGCAAAACATGCATTCCCTTTCCCTCCAGAAGCACAGCAAGTTTCAATGACTAGCTTAATTAGACTACATTCTCATGTGGTCTCCCTGAGTAATGGTAATTGCTGGGATTCAGCAGCAGTTAAATGCAGGTGTAGGTGAGTGGGCATGGCTACTCCTGCTTCTCCGAGACTTCTGACCCCAGTCCTGCACAGCTTCCTCCCTCTGTCTCCAGAGCTCTGTGGCTCTGACGGTCCATTAAGGTATACGGGGCTTACTTCGTAACTCCCAGTACCCTCAAAGACCTGTGAGCTCAGACAATGGTTATCCACACAGAAGTACACGCAGTTTGTACCGCCTAGGTAGGCACCATGTGTCGTTAGAACTGAGAAGGTTCCACTGACTGGGTATCAAACACCAGCGGCCGGTTACAGATTCTGGGATGAGAACAGAAGCGGGCTGCCTAGAGCAGCACGCTCTGTTTATGCTGAGCCAGGTCCAAATGTCCTACAGCTTGAGCAGGACACGACAAATTTTCACATTATTTTTTAAAAGTACATTTTTTTAATGTTTATTACAAAAAGTATGAAATAAGCTATATAAAAAGTAGGCTGGGAGCACAGAAAATCCCATCTCCCAAGAAATCCCCATTACTGGACATACGTACCTACGTTGCCACTCCCCTCCTGCACACGGAATGTACATGTGAAAATAGGCTCATTGCTTCATGCTGCACCGTATGACAGGGGATGTACAGCCTTAGGCAGGCAAGCATAAAAATCCCAGCTGGGTGCTGAGTAACCATGAAAAGTAGGGTAAAATATAATCAAACACTTTCATAATAAAATAAGTAAGTGTAAACTTAATGGTTCAAGGTAACGGTTTAGCACCCAGAAGTGCTACAGCTCAGACTCCACCTGCCAATCAAGCTTCACGGTATCTGGTAAGTAACATTTTCTTCAAGTATTGAGAGCAGACCATTCTGCTCAAGAAAACAGTAGCAGTCTTTTGTTCATTCAATTCTCTCTCTAAATGAGGAAAGAAATGTTACACAAAGTGCTAAAACAAACCACATTACCTTATCGTGTGCAGGGTCTCTAGGTTTTTTGTTTTCATTCTCCTTTTTTGGGGGGTGGGGAAAGTGTATCAGCAAGCAGAAGAGTTTAAATTACTGTAACAGATGCCTATGGATCAGGTGTCCTTAGCAGCAACGATTTTCTGCTCAGGTTTTTATCAGTAAATGACAAGCACCTTCCCTTTGAGTCCCCACCACTCCCCCTCCTTCCTTTCTTCAAGTTCAGTGGAAACCAGTTCAAGCAAGCAAAGGAATCAACTAATGTAACAGCCTTTTTAAAAGGTGAAGTTTTCCATTTCAAAGGAGCCTCTAATCAATGACAGGGCGCAAAAGGGAACGCACGCACATTTATGCGCGTATAGCGCAGACTTTAGAGAATCTTTGGGGAACATGTTCTGCAAAATCAATATGACCTAGCTAGTTACAAATTTCATATCTGCTGCATGAAACAAATGGCCTTCTTGAGCAAGGCTGGGTCACAAGGATCATGCATATTACACCAGATTTTGCATATGAAGAGTGCAAAAATCGCAACGTTCCCAAGTACATTTTCTCTAAGAACATACCCACAATTCTCACCCTCCCGCACAGAGAAAGAACCAGCCTAAATCAATCTGTAAAATTTATTTCTCTCACTGTTATCTGCTTGTCTGACTTCCCAGTTATGACAGCTGTCTTCTCTGCTTTGCTTTTGAATATTCCTCTGCCTGCCCCGACCATACAATGACCCCCAGTTTTGTTCTACCACAGCAACAGAGAGGCTCCATCCTTCCAGCTCTGTCAGACCTGCCTAACTCATCCCCCAAAGCCAGGTGAGAAGTAATAACTGCTGGGCAGTGTAACATTTTGTGCCAAGACCCAGTCCTGCCAGGAAATGCACACATCTTTCTGAGATGCTTGGGTCTTCAAAGCCTCAACCTGATTCATTCCCACTGCCTCGTGACATTCTATCCCACAAAACACCATACACTGTATTGCCTACCAAGGCCATTCTTTTTTTCACCAGATGCACATTATTCTATAATTATTTTAAGGGGAAAATAAGTCCCTGCGCCAAGAACTGTATGTAAAGAATGACCTGAAAAGGAACAAAACAAAACGAGTGTGGAATTGTGTGTTTCATGCTCTCATTAATCAGCATTCCTGAAGGAGGGGACATCCATCACAGAAAAATAGCAAAAATTGAAACTCTCTCTTGTTCTTTGTGAGTCCTCTTAGTTCCTCCTGGATGCTGTCCCAGAAATTTGTCATTCTGCGAGTTCAACTTGTTTCACTGTGAGAAAACTTCTAGTATTTATGGTATCCCCATATGGTGCTACTTGCAATATTTCTGGTAGCAAGACATTTTAGGAGGGGCATTTCATAAATAACTCCATGTTTATCACAGTTATCATGTTTCTGTTTTGCAAGCTTGTCGCTGGCACATGTTAACCACTGCATGGACAGGACGTGCAGTTCACAGCGGCTGATCATACGGCCATGCAACACAGCTGTGATGGCTACCTTTCGTGAGCCAGGGCGGAAGGAGGCGAAAGGAGAAGAGCTTCAAGTTTGTAAATGGTAACATTAAGGAAAAAAAAAAAGTGCCGTTTATTTCTGTAAGCACTTGCTAAGAACAGCACGCGCTGAGAACTGTGCTGTTGCCTGCAAGGTTTTTCCTTGCAAGATTTCCAAATCTTTGAACCATTTGACCTAAATAGTTTATTTCCGTTTATATTTATTTCTAGAACTGGCTAGAGGACTAGCTATCGTGTCCATGCAAAGGCATCAGAGGTGAGAATTTTAAGAACAATAGCAGGACTGCAGTGCTCATAGCTAGCACTATTTCTGTACATCTTAATTCCGAGACAGACAATGAAAAGTTTAACTCTCTAGGACATGAATCAAGTATTTACAGCAAACTGCCTTTATACTGTGGGCATTCACTGTATTTTGAGAAAGCCTTGTTTCCAATTATACTGTGGTAAAACCTGCTGTTCAATTGCTCTTTCCCCAGAGAAGGAAACCCCCCGAGCCTTTTACAATGAGGACTGTCATTATTTTCCCTGAGAAAAGAAAAGAAATACCAGGAAATCTCACATTGCTAATGTGCGAGTTAAAGTGAAGGCTGCATTTGGCACCAACTAAAAAAGCCCCAACACCTAACAAACCTCGGTCCTGTGGCATTGGTGACTGGCTCAAGGCAGGGTGGGAGCTGGATTCTGACTGGCTGCCAGGAGGCTGCGGTGGCATCTGACTGCCTGTAACACACAGAGAAAAAAGGGAAAACAGACTTGCTTTTAACATTGCAATGCACAAACCCAAGCCTCCTGCATTTTTCAACCACTCAACATCAAAAGAGAGTACCAGCTGTATAAGGTAAAGACAGAGCTCAACAGGTCTAGATTTTTTCTTCCCCCTACTTTTTCCCTATTTTTTTTTTCCTATAAAAAATCCCATGGAGGAAACATGCATAAACATATTTAGCAACAGGCATGGCGAAATGTTCAATTTCGTATTGAGCGAGTTCCCAACCTCACCGACATGATCCAATTTATAGCTGGAAATCTACTGACACATATTTCTGTTAGAGAGTTTAACAAAATCCAAGTCTGCTGAACAATAGGGCTCATCCTGCCGAGCTTAAACTGGCCTCCAGCCAGGCAGACATGGACTGCTGCCAACAGTATTACCAATGAAAAATTCAGTCAATACAAAAATGACTAACAACAGTTTAAAAAGTATTTCTATGAATCAGTGATTTTAATATTATTTGAATGTCCATGTGTAATATGGGAATAAAGAGTAGTAGGTAGGCACACGCCGTGAAAGTGAAGCATCTTTCAAAGAGATCAGACAGAAAGGGGGTATCTTATTATTCAAATAAAAGCAAAGGCAAGGTATTTGCTTATTAAAATACCCATCCAGAACAGAGAGATCCCTTTTTATGGCCTCTTTCAAAAGACACCCACACGGTTTATCCACTGCTGTCTACCCACCCAGAGAAGAACAGCACTCGCCCTCCCCTCTGTGAGGCTCAGGACACAAAACGTTCCCTGTCAGTATTACTGGACAGTAAAGCAGGTGCTTATTGCTCTGACGCAAGCCTCTCCTCAGGGCCGCCGTTCCACACCCTATCAAGCAGGGAGGTGCACGCTACCACCTCCCAGTGCACAACACCCCAAAGGCCTCGTGCCCAACAGCCACCCTGCCACAGCCCGAGCAGGAACGAGACTTGGACGTCCCCGGGGGCTCCTCTCTGCTGCTGGTCTGAGACACACGCCTGCCCCTGACAGGCCGAGCGGCCTGCAGACCACCTCCAGCTGGGCGGCAAAGACATGCTTAAAGCGCTCAGACGCTGTAGTGACGAGCACGCTATAAATAGCAGCAGACAGATTTATGTCCCTCATCCTCAGAAGCTGCTCAGATTGTTTTCCGTTTGAACGAAATGGAAAGAATAAAAACACAGGCGATAGATTTTGTGCCTGCTGAGACTCATTTCCTCCTGCGAAGCAGCCACCCCTTTGCTGTGAGGGAGCGAAGACTTCGGCCACCGATCTGACGGGGAAGAATGGGGGGTGGCAGGGGCTGCTCTTTCTTTAGAGCGATGAAGGGCCTTAGTTGGGCACAAAGGCAGGACAGCAAACGTGTCTGCTTGGCCCATCCACTTCCCAGCCACAAAGCAGCTGGTTCTCGGCACCGACTCCAAGAAAAGGCCAGATTGATAAAGAACAAAAAGAAACCCCACAACATGTGGAGCATAACCACTGCCTGGCTATTCTGATGAGGTGCATTTGCACTAAAAACATGACAGTCAACATTACCGGCAGCAGCTGTGACAACTGTCTCAAAGATGCAAATGCTGGACCAGAGGCAGAATTGCTCCTCCAAAAGACCAAACATGCCACTCAGCGCTGGCGGCTTTGGGATCCACGGCCCATTCACGAACTCTAAGGCATATGACAACAATATTCCCGCTGATGTTTTGATGTCACTCAAGAGCGGGCTGTGGAGACCGTAAGTGGCTGCATTATAACGAACGAATGCCTCCTGCTTGACAGAAAGGATTCAGTGGTTCCAGACTGTAAACAAACAGCAATTCCACGCTGACACGGGGCACTGACGCTTCCACTGTGCACGCCCGAGGTACCGCTATCAGAAAGACTACTTCAAGTAGATCTGAACCACCCAAGATTTTTACAAATACTTTAAAAAAAACCCAAACCTGAAGGCAGGGGTAGTCCTGACTGTACCACACAGCTCCCGATGGGATCCCCCTTAAGGTGGAGGCTTGGCGAACTCTGAGGGACCATTAATGGTGCATGGAATACCTCGGCAACATACTTTGAACACATCTACACGTAGTCTTTATTCTTTTACGTTGGTAATGACTTCAGTAATCTGGCAGGAGCCTCACCTGCACAGGCAGATAGATGGGCAAGCACCGACCGGGAAAGTCAAAGCTGAGAACAGCGCCTGTTCGACGGGTTACATGGAAATAGTGTTCATCTGCATTCTTAGGTCACACAGACTCAGCAGTTTCACAGATTCACCGAAATTATCGGCTTCTGCAAACATTAACGCTGTCTTATTGGTTCACTTTTTACAGTTTACTTCTGATTTTTCTTTTCAGTGTTAAAAGAATTTTAAAGCACAGTTTTTGTTTCACAAAGGAAACAGATTTTGGAAACAAGATCAACTCTACACATATTCTAACAAGTAACAAACCTGCAAGAGCAATGGCCATTATGCTAATTATCAGTGGGTGCTACAAATTATCTGGGTGCTGGACATAAAAGTATCACACCAAAATGTTTTCAGTCGAACTGCGGTTTTATCACCAGAAATGATCTGAAAGGTAAAAGGAGGTTAAGCACCCAAATACCTCTGAAGACTCAAACTGAACTCTTAATTTGGGTATCTAACTCCTATTGATTGGGGGCTGATGACAGGACTTTAAAAACCTTTGTAGATCCTGTCTGCCATGCTTTTTAAGTTTCTTTGTCATGACAAGAAATGACCTTAAAGCTTTTCCATTTCTTTCCTTTAAATGATATTAATCCTTCTCTCTTTCAACCAGTATTGTAGTTGGGATTCTCAGAAGACACTTTAACACATGACAGACTTCTGTATTTTTTTAGGGAAGGAAAACTTCTAGAGAAGAAAATCCACCTCTTTTCTTTTTAAACATGAATTCTACAGCTATTTGAGAAAGCCAAAAAAAAAAAACCCTAACAATTTTTTCACTGACAGACTACTTACTGCGCCTCCTTTGACCCAATGGTACACAGATGGAAGTTGGAACAGGGATGACCTTTTCCCATGTTTTATATACTGTTGTTGCCACACTGGTGAGATACTCCACCTGACAAAACTTACGCGAAGAGAATACTATGGATGTTTCACAATGTTCTGGTTATGCAAAATCACAGCGAATACAATAATTCATGTTGAAAGGATAGATGCTGCCACATTTGTTCTTTCACTGAGATTTAACCGAGGAGCAAAACGGTATTCAAATTTATATAGCTATCTTGCAAAATTACTTTAAAACTACCAAAACCAGCTGTCTACCTAATATCACGCCTGCTATTAAAAAAAAAAAAAAGTCAGTTGAAGAGGTGAGAGAATTTAAAAATGCTTAACTGCAGAGACGTAAGCTGCTTCCCTATTTTAAAAATTCTGTTAGAAATGCTTTTAAAAATTTTGCATGAGACTTTGAAAATCTATACTTGAAACAGAATCAGGAGAGACTGCACTGCATCTTTGGAAAAGACGGATTGAGAGAAGTACTAAATGGCGACTGCATTATAACTACATCCATGAAATCTGCAGTTAAAAGTGAGTTCCTTAGCCCCAACATAGCAAGAAAGAGCAGACCTCTGATAACTTGATGAGGAGGGGTCCTTCGGATGAATTACAGCCCGAATCAGTAACGTTCTGGTAACACGCTGAGGGCTCTCTGTTCCCATCACTATAATGACACCGGCGGATGCTCAGCAGTGGTACCCTGCACCAGTTGGACAATACCTCACAGAAGTGTGCCTGGACAATTGAATCAAGAAAGCACTTCAGTGATAACAGGTTCCCCCGGGGAAATTACTAGTTAAGGAGGGAAGGATGGATATCAGCACAGGAGTTTTAAGATGTGTGAGGAACTGGGAAACAGGAGGGCAGGGAACTGATCACAGCCTGTGTTAAGAGGGGAACATTAGCCTGGAGGAAAGGCAGAAGTTGAACATCTTGTGGGTTGTCCTGGGGACAATTCTCAATCTAATTTAGGAGTTAAGAGTTAGGACTGGATTAATGGCATTGGTTGACAACAGAGTAGGGAATCTTAGTCAATACCAATGATGATCAAAATACTACCTAAGAAACTGGACCACCGTTTGGGTCAGAGTAACAAAAACGCAAACATTTATACTCACAGACCAGAAATAGGCCTTTTCTAACTGAAGAGGTAGCTGTAGGGTTATCAGTCAGAAATGGGAGAAGAGAAGAAAAGAAAGGAAAATCTGACCATATTTCTTGACATACAGATGGTAATAATATACAAACGGTTATAGCTAACCATTTGATATCACCCTGAATTAAACAAATTTAACATTTGGATTCATTAGGAGAACTGTTTCCAGCAGAAACAGGAAACACAATGTTGATGTGTCACTGGTGAGCCTTCACAGAGACAAAACCAAAAAGCTTAACGCTAAGTGAAATGGGAACCAAGACCAGCTACCAGCATGATGTGACAGAAGGCTGAAAGAGACAGGATTATTTAGCACAACAAAAACTAAACCTGTAATTTTGTGACTTGTTCTAAAAAAATGTATTTGTGGCTAAATATCAGGGAAGAAAAAGAGGACAAAGATGCTTAGGATGACAATCAAACCATTACTGGAATTTGAAACAGCTTCCTTTGAGGAATAATGAGGTCCAGAAAACCTAGTGCTTAAGAGGAAATCTGATAAAATAATGGGCTTATGTCACACAGTTGATGTGACAGTACAGGCTCACAGACCGGAAGGGACATTCCGGGTTTCTGATCCCTACATCAGAAATGAAAGATCATAAATAGGCTTCTATATGGGATTGTTTTAAATGAGCTTTTCAGGAAATTGGAAGCAAGGTGCAAATGACCTCAAAGGAAATAAATTTTTCCATAGGTAGCATAAAGGGTAACTGGTCATGTGGTTTGTGTTATCTCTTTCATCTTACAAAGCTTACAACCCTTTAAGAATAAAGATTATTTTCTTCCTTAATTTATGCATTGTAGCTAAATTTCCTGTTGTTATCAACACTGTTTTTTAAATTACTTATTCACCTGAGTAAAAAGCCAGGGCTGCCTGCATATCCCCCCATGATGCGCAAACTATTAAAACCTTCCTTGTATCTGCACAGGAACCTGAGCACAGATGCTTTAAAAGGCAAGCAACTCGAGGACTCGTTCAGATTTTGAACCACTCTGGGGTCACACGCGGAGTGCAGTGCGCTCAAACCGAGCCTTCTGGCTCTGCTCAGCACCACACTGCAGCTGAGAACCCCTTGCCAGCAACCACAACGCTGGCAGTCCGCTGCCACCTGCCCACTGAGACGATTTCCACCTCTCTGACCCAGGAGCCCAGGACGAAGCCTGGAGACCCTCCCGCCTCGGGATGCTTTCAGTAGCTGGCTGTGTGGCTCGCTGAAGGCAAGATCTCAAATGGCTGATTTGCTCCGCCGCAGCAATGCAAAGCGTCTGTAAACACGAAGATTATCAACTTAAGCCAGACTTATGGATGCTCCACATTACAAAACATTATCAAGATTGTTGTTGGGCCTGGCCCTGATTTTCCATGTTACCTCTTAAAACATGCTCCAAAGACACAAGATTCCCTAACATGGATGAGTATCACTCACAATCCACATAAAATCAGTAAAAGGTAAAAAATTGCTTATCTTCTCACAGAAGTATGTAATTCTCAGACTACTAATCCTTGAAAGTTACACTCCATCTTTTTTTCCACATTTGTGTTACATTTACCATATCCCAGCCTGGGTTGTGAGCAAGTTCCAGAGACGTCAGTGTAACCAAAGTGCTAAACTGCTCCCAAACCTCCATTAAAAAATGCAACATTGAGCTAAGGCGGCCCGCAGAACCCTAGCTCTGACTTTTCCCCGCACACGTTCGATACCATAAACATCCTAATTTCATGACCAGAAGCTACTCGTTTGACATGATGTAACATTTAATTCAAAGCCAAGTTGACACTGACAGGATGAGGTGGCTATTCAGTATTTTGTTTCAACCTCATTATTCAGCATGTGGTCCCAAGGTATTACGTATGGAAGACCATCCAAATGTCACCCTCACTGCAGACTAATGCATTTTATTAGGGACTTTTTTCAAAAAAGAATTAAGTAGCTGAAACTGGGGTCTGTCAAATTAGACATCCAGGTTTTATTCCCAGGTAGTGTAACCTCTGAGTAAAGTACAGAGACTTAACAAATACTCAGGAGTATAAGGCGAAATAATTCTTAGTACTGCCTGAACAGGTAACAGGCTGAGTGGCAAGGGGCAGGAAAGCAAATATATTGCCCCCCAAGGGCAAAGCTCACTTTACTTGGGAGGAGAAGGCAGAGCAGCAGCAGCCACTGCAAGAGGGTCTGTTTCATCCATGCCCCATCCAGAAGCCACCTGCACGTTTGGCCAGAAGCAAAGCACCACAGCACTTTTCCCTGAGATTTTGGCAGCAAGCCCAAAGCAAGCTGTCAATGGCAATCTTCAAAAGGCTGCGACTCACCCGAATAATGAACGAATAGATTTCCAGTAGGCCACAGCAAGCACCTGTCTGCCTGAGGACTATTCCTTTCCAACAAATTCCAAAACCCTGCTGCAAACCAGGAAGGGAGTAGTGCTCCTCAAAGTTAAGGATGCATCGCTTACTTGTTTATATAAGCAAAGGCATAAGTCAGTCTAAATCCAGGGATCACTGCTTCTCTATCCTCAGTAAACACCCACACCCAGACCTGTAATTTCACTTTACAGTTATGAGAAGTTTCATTCTGGTGGAATCAAACACTTTCTGCTGTCACCTCTGCCTAACTCCGTGTTCCTTTAATACATTATTTCCATTAATCTCAGAAGAATTCCCAGCCCAGGGTATTTCTGCTGGAGGCCGATCCAGAATGGCGCAGCCCAGGATAGCAACCAGTTAAATCTTTTCTAATCCCCGCATTCAGAAATGGTGGCTCGCAGGGGCTGGCATGCAGGAACTGAATAGAGCAGGCAGGCTCGTATTTCTCCCACCAGGCCAAATTAATAAAAACAAAACCTGATTTCTCCTTCTCGTTTTCCTATTCTTCCTGCTCCCCAATATTTTTTCTCTTTCAAACAATTTTTTTTTTTTTGAGAAGCTTAATGTTTGGCTGCCTTCTGAAGAAACGGGCACAGTGACAGATGAAAGGCCGTATTCATCGCCTAATTCAGAATAGGGAAAAACCGACTGCTGTGCATTTAAGATTCTAACAACCTTGCAATTTTGTATAGCCGTTTTCCCCAACCCGTTCTTTTGAAGAAATCTGCTTTTATTCTGTTAATAACTAACCACAGTTGCAGCAGCATGGATCCGATTAGCAGTTCTTACGCTACAAAGGAGAGGGGGGGAGGGCTGTGAACAGGGTTGCCAATTTGTCCACCTGGGTCCCCAGGAGAAAGATTAGATGAGGCGCTTGCTCCTTTCTTCCCCACTCGCTCGCTGCTCTGCACTAGACAGACCTCTTCAAAGCTCAGCCACTGACTTCATTTTTTTTTTTCCCCTCTCTAAAGTCTCATTTAACCACCCCTCCACATGTTTTGCGCTCTGTGTCACCGCGTCCCTCCAAAGCGACGGCGAGAATTGGGATGAGAGGGGTTGGGAGCGGCTGCGGCCGCAGCTTGCCCAGTGCTTTCTCTCACACCTCTACAGGGCCTCTGAATTGCTTTTAGATTTCGCAAATTGTGTTTTCTAAATTTGTGCAAACCACTGGAAAAAAGCGTCTATGTTCTTTAGGGAACGATCCAAACCCTGTAATCACACCGTAATTTTTTACTCTGTCCTTTTAAGCCTTTCGTAGAAATGACAGCTTTGCTTGCATTTAGACTGACGTAGAAGATTGCAAAGTGTTGCATGGGTTTAGTCATTCGTAATTACTTGGGGCATGACATTACATGTTTGTTAATGCAAAAAGCATATGCTTTGGCTAGAGAGAAAAACATTCTCAATTTCTTCATAAAATGTCAATTAACCATAACATAAAACTGTAATTGATGCAAGCGCTAAATATCTTAAAGCTGCTAACAAAGGACAGGGTAGTATTTCTTCCTTAAATTTGGCTCATTTCTTCCTTCCAGAAATGAAACCTACCCTGCCACACACCTGAAACATAAACTTCAGAATTCCGTTTAGGGAGTTAATCCAAGTTCCAAAAGGAAGAATTTTTCATTATCAATGCTCATTCTCTAGACTGCATTTATAACTATGAGGAATTTTTCTCTAAGCTGTTCCTCGTTGTTTCTGCTGAGCCTGAGAAGCACAACAAATGTAGCAGACATACACTTCTAGAATTTGCCACCTAACAAAAACCTTAACTCCTAATTTTAACATTGCCAAATTCTAACAAATCCATAAATCAACTTTCATTTATAATATCTGCAGTGTGAAAACACGCAAGATACCAAAGAAAGGGTAAATGTGAACTGAAATTGCTGGTTTTTATCTGTATTTCTTTTCCCTTGATCCAACTACACGTAAGAACTGCCCAGAATAAATATCCATCATCAGGTGGCATTAACTCGAAAGACCAGCAGCGATGGAGTTGCACTCCTCCCTGCTCCTCCTGACTCTCTCAAGTTCAGGCAAGCCGTTGGAAATTGGAACAGCACTGAGATGTGGCAATGAACTATTTTGCTAGTCCTGCTTGCTACTTCTCACATTAGCCCACTGCCTGTGATTATCAGGCATTTTAGTAGCAAAATGTACGTGCTCCCATTAATACTATCCTCAAAAGGAACAAACTCCTAAATAATCTAGACTTTCTTATACCGTTATATTGCCTATTCCACAGCCCTGGTCTCAATGCTTCTCAGGGACCGGGGAGAAAAGGGCAAGTTAAATGCATAAAGGATTAAAGCACCTTGAGGCAAACCCACTTCCAAAAGCCATTTGGTGGGTCTGATCTTCCTGAAGACAAGATCTATCATGCCATATTTTATCTTGCCCGACAACGATAAGCTCCAAAGACCGGTGCAGAAGCGGAGTAATTCTTCATGTATTTTTAATTGAGTGAGAACTTCCATCCGGCGAGCTCCCTCCGCAAGGTCACACGTAGCATGCGCGGCCACGTGACTCTCGTGCAGCTCGCAAACGCCAACTTCTATGTCAGCTTCTGTTTGGAAGGGGGAGTATCAACGTTAGCAACCCCTGGTTATAGCATTTATAAACATGCAGATGTGGATTATTAAAGATTAATGCATTTTGGGATTGGTGCCGGCATTCCGTTTGTCTCACGCCGAAACCAATTCTGTTCTTCATTAGTCAACGACAACCCACATCACCCTGTTGTGGAAAAGAAATCAAAGGTGCAAGCCTGAATTGAGAATAAGTGATGAAACTGATTACTAAGAAACTTAACGGCTGTAATCAATCAACACATCACAATAATTTGAGTCCACTGTTATCTGGAGATGGGGAACAGAGAAGCTCGCCGACGGAGCGAGCTGTTCTTTTGTGCTTGCTTTCTAAAAACCCACTTTGCAATCTGACTTCCATAACTACCTATGGAGCGACGTTGTCAAAGGGCCATTCGCATCTTTCAAGCCACAGCTCAACCCGCATGAATTCTGCCCCTAAGGAGGAGAGAGACTATCTTGTTTTTCATTAATTTTTAAAAAATTATTATCTGGAGGTAATGAAAATGTTCTGCTTTTGAGACTAAATGGCTATTTTCTAGCTGGCCCAGAATTAATTCATGCCTTGTTTGCAACGGTTCAGGTTCCTTCTTCTAAGGAGGGACACGCCACGTATCTGTCTAGTCAAGTCTGGCACTAACTATGAAGCACGAAGGATGCTTTAAATATCTCTAATGGCAGTGATACAGAGTCCATTGTGGGTTGGGTCTGTGTGGCAGGGGGTTCGTAGTAGGGGAGGGGCCACAGGGGTGGCTGCTGGAAGCTACCCCGGCTCCAAGCCGGACCCACCTATGGCCGTGGCCAAGCCAGTCAGGGACAGTGGTAGTGCCTCCGGGATAATGCGTTTAAGAGGGGAAAACAAAAAGAGAACCTGCAGCAGAGAGGGGAGTGGGGTGTGAGAGGGACACCCAGATCAGTGCAGAAGGCAGGGGAGGAGGTGGTCGGAGCAGAGGTTCCCCTGCAGCCCGTGGTGAGAGGGCAGGCGGTGCCCCTGCAGCCATGGAGGGTCAGGGGGGAGCAGAAACAACCCTGCAGCCCAGGGAGGACCCCACGCCAGAGCAGGGGGATGTGTCCAAAGCACCTGTGACTTCCGCAGGAAGCTCACACCAGAGAAGGCTGCTCCTGAAGGAATGCACCCCATGGAGGGGACCCATGCTGGAGCAGTTCATGAAGAACTGCAGCCCGTGGGAAGGACTCACATTGGAGAAGTTGGTGAAGGATCATCTCCCGTGGGAGGGACCCCACGCTTGAGCAGGGCAGAGTGTGAGGATTCCTCCCCCTGAAGAGGGAGCGACAGAGAAAATGTGTGATGGACTGACCACAGCCCCCATTCCCTGTCATCCTGTGCCATCTGGGGGGAGGAGGGAGAGAAACGGGGAGCAAAGCTGAGCCCAGGAAGAAGGGAGGGGTAGGGGGAAGGTGTTTTTAATACCTGGTTTTATCTCTCATTGTCCTACTCTGATGTGACTGGTAACAAATTAAATTGACATTTCTTCCCCAAGTCCAGTCTGTTTTTCCCATGACCATAACCGATGAGTGATCCCTCCCTGTCCCTGTCTCAGCCCATGAGCCTTCCCTGTAATTTCTCCTCACCACCCCACCACGGGGAGAAGGGAGCGAGAGGCTACATGGGCTTGTGTTACAGACTGGGCCTAAACCACGACACACTGAAAAACTGAAAACTGCAACAGCCTATCCCACCACAGAAAGCAAGCTACTTACAACAACTTGTAACAACTCTCTGTCAACAACAACAAAAATACACTAATGGAAACATGAGAGACTTCCCATTTGCTCATCAATCACTGCTTAGTATTGCAAAGATCGAGGGAGTGAAAGGCAACCTTTTAATTTATGATAATACGCAAATTAATGCCCTATTTGGGAAGACAAAGAAGGAAAGAGAATCTATGTTTGTGTAGCCAAATAGTAACAGAATAAAACGCCCATGCATTCAAAACCAAATATACACTGTATTAAGCTTCTTGACAAAATGTGAGTTGAGCAAAAAAAGTTCGAAAAGAAATGCACAGGTTATTGATTAAATGTAAACAATAATTGTCCAACGGTGGCCTTAAACTACACATCTAAACCAAACATACCTGTCTAATCTTGGCGGCTGTGGTTAAGTATATTTGAATTTTCTTACGTGAACCAGAACACATGCATAATTATGCAAAGATTTTAATTGGATTTCAACAGCCATCATACTCTAGGTGGATTTGTGCCAGCACGAGACTACCCATGACTCACAATGCTACAAGAAGTGGCCTGCCATACGCGTGCTGCCACGGCGAGCGCTGCAGCACGTGCCCGTCACGCTGGCCCTTCGGCTACTGCCAGGATGGCGAAAACAGGCCTGGCAGGAATCACCACCAAGGACAAACCAGGTACGGAGCAGAGCACGGCTACAAGGATGTGAGTGCTACCAATGTGGCCACCTGTGGAAGGTTTACATGATGCCTTTGTTGGGTGCTGGATGCCCTCTCAGTCCTGTGCTCCCTGGACCCCACCAGATGTTGAGTCCATGAGGCAGAAATGTTCATTACTGGCTTACACAGCAATTAAACACCAAAACTGAAGTGTGTGACCATCAAATACAGACACTGATAAAACAGGTATTAAGCAACTGAAAACATTTAAAACTAAAACCCAAAAACTACTCCTAAAAAACAGCTACCAAGGGCATGCTGGTTTTGGTGATTTGGTCTTTTTTTCCATGTGATGCTTAACTTGGAGCTGATAAAACCCAGCAGGTTGATGGTGCTGGAACATGAAACCCTCTGTCACTGGGAAAACCCAACAAGGTTCGAGGAACTCAAAACAGCACGCCTGTCTCTCTCATTTCATCTCCTGCACCTGCCCTGAGAAGAGCACCTCTGCGGAGAAGGACACCACCCTGAATCTCCCTAGCCAGACTGAGAGTGTGATAGCAGTTTTGACAGTGCCTTTTGTAGCACAGGCTCTCCTCAAAAAACTAGATTGAGACTATTTCACGAAGCTTTGAGACAACAGATTATTCATCGGCTGTGACCTGGGCTGAATTCTAACAGGTATCACAAGTTCCATGTTCCATATGCTAGGAGCAATGCCTTGAGCTAGAGCACGTTACAATTTGCTTGCTTTTCCTCTTGCTTTTCCTCCTGTCTTTTTTTTTTAAGACAGAAAACCCCCTAAATGTTGTTCAAAACCTTCAAAAGAAAGGGATTTAAAGTACTGCTTTGTGAAACATTCACGTATTTAATTTGTAAGCATTCTAGATTTGCCAAACTGCTGAATAGATATTCTGTGCTCTAGCAGTGATTAAGAACATAGCTACGTCAATGGCATTTTGTGTTTTGTTTTGGTTTTTTTTTTTTTTCTGGTCCGGATGCCAATGAACAGCATGCATCTTCCTCGCAACAAGCTGTTGCAAGATTTTTGCCTCCAGAGAAGCCAAGAGGGAAATATTGATAGATGTGTTAAAATAATCTTTCTAGACAGGGGGATCATATCCACTTTACAAGGATATAATCCCCTTCCTTGTTTTGCACTTATTTCAGGGTATCTGTAAAACTTCAACAAAAAACATAGTATTACAAATTCACTTTCAGAAGGTAGTTTTCTCTTCCTCAAATGATGTTTGGAGAGAGCCCATGCTGTGTAACATACCCGTAGCGGTGGTCAATGGAGTAAGCATGTGGAATACCTCGATTTCAAGCAAAACGTTTTTCCAAATTCTTGTTTTAAACAAGATCTGTCTGATCAGTTTGTCTAACTGCAGCCACTTCTGCAAACAGTTCAACTCTTAGGCTTCTTCTTTCATAAGGCATGAAAGAAAGCATCACTCCTATTCAGATTTTTGCATTAAAATGTCCTTTTGGACTATTGCTCTTCTTCTCTTTTACCCTTCTCTCAGCATTTTCGTCACTCTAGTCTCTCCACACATTGACTAACACGCACACCAAGGCAAGATCTCCCATTGCAGCCCTCTCTGGGCATCTCATTCCCCTCTCACTCCTTTCCTGCCAGGAGTGCTGGCTGTAATGCTGCAATTCTGAGAGGTCCTGAATTTCAAGCTGGCTAGCTGATCGATAAAGGAGGGGAAGATCTCCAGGTTTGGAGAGAGTAAAGTCAATCACTGAAAGGAGCACATCCACTGACGCATTTAATTATCAAAATTAACATTTTGGGGTCTTTTTAATCAGAGGAGGGTGCTGACCACTGGTTAGTATGAATAAAGACAACTGGCAATAGCACTCCTAAGTGAGAAATCCACACATGGATTTCTTCCTGAAAAGCAAAACTCCAGCTGTATCCAAGCCCCTTGGTGAAAGAAGACATCAATACAATTGTAATAAAAGCAACAATGCAACTGACGCTTAACAGAGTGAAGGTAAGCTTGTTTGTTCAGACAGTAAATGTAACGTATTAAAAGCGCAAGTCAAAATACTGATCTATGCGAAAAAAGAAAACTTTTACATATTCCTAAAGATAGCATTTGCTATTCATTATTCATACACTGTACCCTTCTAACAGATAAAAATTGCTGCAGAGGTTTAAAAATAATAGAATCTATTAACTCATACAAAATCTGCTTGTCCATCATGGGTTAAGGGATTCCTGGCCTATCAGCAATCTTCCACAGAACTCTTAATATTAAAAATGTTTGCTGCTTACACCGCAAGGGAGAAAGAGCTGACAAAAGCCTTTGGCCAGTGAAATCAAAATTAGGGTTGGGGGGGGGAAAAGGGGAGTTTAGCTTATTTACATTTTTGCTTTGTTAGTAAACTGGAATGGCTGGAGCAGAGGGGAAAGAAAAAGAAAAAAAGAGAGACAAAAGTGAAATTAACAGCCACTAAATCTTCTGGCAAGAGCAGCGCGCTTCGGTGATGTGCTGTGTCAGCTTCCACTAATGGTTTAGGGTTGAATCAGACACAGTTCAAGACCCAAAGCAGTGCAGGGCGTCACATCTCATTCTCTGGAAGAACACGTACCCTAATTACGAAGATGGCTACAAAATAAAGAGATCAGGATTTCTGGCAAAGCGGAATAATGATCTGCTTAAGAGGAAATCAGAATGCCATTCTGAATCCCTAAAAATTATACAAGAGTACGATTTCAGTCCTGTAATGAACGTGTGTCTGAATGAGAGGCGTTATCATTTTGAGAGAAAAGCATCCTTCTGAACAAAACCAGTCAAAGTTGCTTTTTCTGCTCCTAGGGGTTACTCCCCCTGGTCTATCCCAGTAACGTGACTGGAAACAAAGGCTGTGTATGTGTGTGCCACTTACCACACAAAATATCCGTCCAGTATTTCAGAGAGCACAGGAAGGAAATACCCACTGAGCTTGGGACGTGCCAATGTCAGTGCTGCCTGTGCCAGTCTGTTCCCGTGAAATTCGCGGCGTGCGGCAGAAAGCAACGCGGGGCAGCAGGCTTACGGCGGGGTGGGAACACAGCTTAAACAGGCAGGGGAAGAGAATCAGCCATTTGGGAGCTTTAAGAGGGGGCTGTTTGTTTGTCTGCCCTTTTGGTGTTAAATTAGTCCTCAATTTTGTTGGGAGGAAGGAGGCATTGGGAAAAGGATGCTTCTCTTCCAGTAAACCCTGGGAAAGCAACACCTTTATTTTAACGGCCTTCCCACCAAGAACCCCCTGTAACATTTTGGCTTTCCCTTGCCATAGCTATCAGCAACACAACAGCTGCTCATTTTACAATGACTTGCTGGAGAGAGAATGATTGAAAGAGCCAATCTATGTCACATGGAGAAGCTGTGGCACAACATTGCAGGAGGTAATAGGAGAGGAATGAGGTCAGAACAAACAAGGGTAGGGTGAGAACGGAGAGGAAAATAGCAGCGAACGAAATTACTGAAGGCGAGACGCTGCACTACACAATCTGTGCTTAAAAACGGCCACAACCCCACCGCCTTTTTTTTGCTGCCACCAGCCACAGAAATGCATACAAGCTCTGTATGACTTTGCCACAGGGTCTCGTGGATACAGCTGATGAAAAAAGCTACCCAAGTCCTGGTAATGAAGCAGAACGGTGGGAACACACTTAGGTGAAAGCACGGTCTAATTCAAATGGCCTGAAAGCCCCAGTACCCGGCAGTGTCCTGCTAGTCGCAGGGTTTTAAATCGCAGCCTTGCTCGTGTCGTTTCATAGCCAGCAAAAGGCAGCAGCGGCAGCGCTACCGCAGCCGCCCGGCTCCCCAGCGGAGCGCGCCGCATCAGCCTGCGCCTGGCAGCGCACCCTCAGCCAAAGAGCTGCGGAGAGCAGGAGCGCTCCCCGTGCCGGGGAAACAGCGGCAGGGGGTTTTCTTTTAGCGCCGTTCACAAAAATCCTTCCTGAGGAAGAGCTGCTTTTGTGTTACCGCAGCAGACCAGAAAACCACATGCAAAATGGTGGCAGGGTTTGTATGAAGAGGGAAGTACTTTTTGCTAGGCCAGTCACACCAACGAGCTTTTGGGCTCAGCTGACGTGATGAAGAGACTCTGACCCTGACCTTTGGGCTCACATCCCTTCTATTTTTACCCCACAGGGATCAACTGCTTTCATAAAAGTTATTACTTTCCCCTACACACTGTCCTGTTCCCATCCTTATCTATCATGGCTACAGTAAGGCTATTTTCAACATCACAGCGTTCTCTCCCTATTCAGCAATCAGGTTGCTACAATGCCAATCCATTTACTTGCCTGAATCTGACTGGGAAAATGTCACATTTCCAGCTAGGTGGGCTATCTGCCTTTGCTCAACAACAGGGATGGGCCGCTACGCCGCGTGCTGGGAAACACACTGCCAATACAAAGCCACCGTACTGCCCGCAATGCAAATACTCCGGTCCTGCTGCTGTCCCAGCGATTCCTGCCCCACTTGAGCACGTGCTGCCGGTCAGAGCAGCTGGAGGGGGAAGAAATAACTGCAGGGCACGCATGCAGCATCAGGGCTTGACATGCTCAGGCCACATTTAGTGTGCATCGCTCCTGCGTGCGCTGAGCTTAGTCCCCTCTGCTTATCTAGTTTAACCTCTGTACCTGAACAGGCATGGGCATTTTACACAGATAGCTTTGTACTGAATACCAAAACACACGCTCATCACTGAATTTTAACCTGCATTTGGTTGACAGCACATCTAATGAAAAGGCATCACTGCTTTTCTTTCTTTTAAGAGAGCTCCATGTTGATTTTCTCATGGTTTTGTCAGTAACCGATGTTACCCCTGGGGTAATATCAGCACTCTCCTACTCTTAGGAACTCCCTTGGTATTCAAAATGTTGGAAAATAACCAAAACCTGGAGCATCAGAAAGAGAATGAATGAATCTGAAATACCAAATCCACATTGCTGCCTGACCCCCTGCAAGTAACATGCCAGCTGGGTGGGGACAAGGCAAGAACTGGAATTGATGCAGGCCTACTTTTTCCTTCTGGATTATTTTAACAGATTTCCACAAATTTCTGAATGTACATGAATGACTACGTGTCATACTCTACGTGGCACAAGAAAGGGAGCACCAAGCATGCCACTGGCATTTCAAT
Source organism: Eurypyga helias (assembly GCF_000690775.1). Classification (NCBI taxonomy): domain Eukaryota; kingdom Metazoa; phylum Chordata; class Aves; order Eurypygiformes; family Eurypygidae; genus Eurypyga; species Eurypyga helias. The sequence continues at coordinate 59,847 of NW_010248099.1, read as the reverse complement.
TATTACTGGTGGGGCTGGATCCTAGTAACTTGTTGACCTTTGCAAATATTAAGAAATATCTCATACAACATTCTGTACTCATGTGCCACATTACGTTATCACAGGGTTGGAAAACCTCTGCCTCATCCTGTGGGTCTGAAACCACCATACAAGTCCAAGAGCCAAAGCCAACAAAAACATAGATTAAAAAATGGGACCCTGTGGATAATAGAGAGAGAAATATGTGACAGATAGATGACACATGAATCAAATAAAAAAATATGATCAAGTATTTCCATGGTTGATGATAAAGACATTTATCAAACACATATGTGGAGTCAAGTTCAGACTCTGAGGGCTTGGCAGCTGAAGCTTAGATGGAATTTATCCCGGCTTTAGCGTACGCATTTTTTTCAGAAAAAGACCCCGGAAATGCAGCATTCCCAGTAAATAAATGAATTTGCAATACACTGATGTTTATTTATTTAATAAACCCATCTATTGGTTTAACATTGTTTGCTGGAACAAACTTACCCGGAATACTCGCTGGAGAAATGGGGCCAGATCTCGACTGGTTGCTTCCAACGGGAGAGCCTACGGGGGAAGGCGATGGGCCCCCAGGGATGCCAGAGAGATGTGGAGAAGCATGAGGGGAGAACGGAGACTGTGCAGGGTTGCTCTGCTCCCCTTGGCTGCTCGTAGAGCCTGATGCGCTAACGGCTGAGCTCAGGGTTGCTTCGGTTCCAGTCGGCAAGTCATCAATGGATCCAGATAAATCCTGAGGAATAAGGAAAAAAGAATGTAAGTAGCCGTATGAACTCACACTCAGGCCACAGGACTTGAGAGCTGGCACGGCAACGAGGTCCATTTGTTTCCTTATAGCAGCAGATAACTGAGAGGTTGTCTTTAACGTCGGTTCATGTCGTTAAATGATGGCAGAAAATGAGGCTAGTATGTACAATTCTCCACTTAATCTCTAATTCTTGAGAGAAAAAGAACAAGCAAGGGCAACAAATGAATTGGAACCAAATTCACTCAACATTGAATTTAACCTTTTCCATCTGGATTAAGCTTTCAAAATTAATCCCACAAATTCTGCCTGAGCATACTGAAGCTAATGAAAATGATACATCAGTTTCACTTTCACACAGTATTTCATTTTGGGGTTTGCTACTGTTACGATCACAGTTTATACACTTCACTCTTTAAACCACCACCAAAGGAGGGAAGAAGGGTGTAAAACAGGCAGCCCTTCTAACGCCCGCGCGTGGCTCCTTCACCCTGCAGGGGAGATGGAAGCAGAGGCTCTGCCCTCAGCAGCAGCACGGGATCTGCTGGCCACCCCGGATCAAGGAAGGCTGCTCCTCTGTTTCCAACAAACACCAGCATACAGCTCAGTGTCTCTTCAATTTCATTTGAATGCACGGCTCAACAGTTGCTCTGTTTCAGTTCATAACTGCTGCATTTTCAACCAAAAATTTCCTCCGTAAGTCAAAGAACATCTGAATTCTAACCATGAATTGTTGGGCACGTGAGTTACACTGGCCCCTGGATCTGTGGGAGTAATTTGAGTTTTTTAAATCACTGTAAAATCAGCTATGAAAACCCATGAATGTGCCACAGAGCAAGTGCAGTCCCTTCACTGTCAGGAAAAACGTTAGTTCCTAAGCATCTCAGAGAGGTCTCACACAAACCGAACGGCGCAGACAGGCGTGCTTCCGTGACTACCGCCACGGCACGAGCTCGGGAGCACGTTACTACTTCTATTAGCGAATTAAGGCACAAACATGAGGCTCAGAGCTACCTCACATATAAAAGAGGTCATCAAATGACCTTGGAGGCTTCCAATAACTGGGATGACAGCGTGTTACTTCGGCTCATACTGACTTCACCTGTCAGGCTCACGCAAGTGGTTGCGCCGTAGACAACGGGCCCTGTCATTCGAGCAGCACAAAAAGAACTGGGCCCTGCTGGAGTGAAGAGCTCTGTAAGCAAAGCCTTACTGCTGCCTGATTTTCCTAACAAAAAATGAAGTTATTTCTAGAAGTTAGTGAACTTGGACAAAATGCAAAGGGGCGTATTTACAGTCAGAGTCCTGCCTAACACTGACCATCTTCGTTACGAAGGAGGCTCACAGCCAGTCCCCCCTAACCGACAGATACAGCCAGTCTTCCAAGGCATGGGAAGAACAGGATAAACAGTTTAAACACTGATAACATTCATTAGAATCCACCTAGAACGCTACGTGTTACTCCTCCTCATGGATAAGGGCAGTAAATAGAACCCACCCCACCTAGCTCTCTGCAGGACACCTCACAGACCTTATTTCCAACAAATTTCCGTGAATGCTTCAAGCACAACTCCCCACAGGTTAATTTTGCTTCTTCTGACAAGCACGACATTGTACGTGTGTTTCATCAGGCATACGAAAAGCAAAAATTAAGTTTGAAACTTCAGTCTAGTGCGGACTCTGCGTTCATCCCAGAGACTTCCAAATCCCGACAAATGGAAGTTTAATTGTGAAATGGGCAATAAACTATTTTCATTGTTTCCTTTTCGAAACTATTAACTGTAGAAATAACACCGTTTGATACTGCATAGAGCGACGCTAGAGATTTTTCACAGTAGAACGTATTTGGCAAACAGGTAAGCAATTACTGCTTTTCTGTACATAATACGGTATTTTTCTAAATGGAATCAAATCGCTGCTGTCGTGATGTGTAACAAATGCTGCAGGAAGTGCTGATAAAACAAATGCTGCTGAAAAGCATATAATAAAACCCTGAAAGCCGAATGTAGTAGAATACAGCCTATTCTAAAGGAATACAAATTCTGTGTAAAAAAAACCAACAGATAGGCTCCCAGCTGGTAGAAGGTATACAAAAAAACAGTGTTTTACATTTAGAACAACGAAGATTTGTAAAGGGCGTGTGAATTTAAGCTTTCGTTTGTTTCGGCAATCCACGAAGTGCTTGAAAAACAAACATGCCAAAATAAGGAAGAGCCATGAAGCAGTTAGCACTGTCCGCGATGAAATCATCTGCTGTTCAGAGAGCGAGGCACAACCTGACCGCGGCCCACAGCGCCTTCCCAGCTCGCCGAGTGCGCGCCTGGGGAAGGACCTGGGGACAGGAATGAAGTTCGCTTTTCCCCATCAGGTCACATCTGACTTCTCCAGCCTCCTGCTGGGGTGGAGTGACTGAAGAGTCCCAGGCGTTCTCTCAAGTGCCTGCCCATCCAGGGATTTCCCCACCAACTTGATGCCACTCCTTCACAGAAGCGGAAAAGACAAGAGGAAAGCTTGCATGATGCCAGTCTACTCGAGGAGCAAAGCCACCCGCCCTCCCTAAGTACACACACAGGGTACCCAGGCGGGCTCAGCACCTCGCAGTGCCTTGCGCTCCCCACCGGCGCTCAGGGAAAGCACTGGGATTTCCTCCCCGGACAGAGGAAGTTGGCCATCAACTCATCTGCCTAGGATGCTACAGCAGCATTCATCCATCGTGCCCACCACGGAAAGCGATGACAAGGGTGCTCGCAGGACAGCACGAGAGGCTGTTGGCTGCCCACAGGGGCTGCGCTGCACAGCCCTCACCTTGCGTTACAGCGGGCCAACCACAGAAACACCAGCGCAGGGTGGTTTGCACATCATTACTCTGTATTTTTGGTTAACGTACACGCCGTGGCCTTACCTCATGTTGTAAGGTAGAAAGCCTGAGTAGGCGAGCAACCGGGAAACTTCCTGCATACAAAGGCTTTAGAAACACCTCTGTTATCCACAAAAGCTAATTGGGAAATTAAAGGGAAGGAGAAGAAAGACTATGTGAAGCACCCGGACAGAAAGAGCAGAAGTCAACTTACTGTTCTCCTATTATCAGTGTTTTAATGCTTGCTTTTACCTCAGTTTAAGAGAAGCCATGTGCAATTTCCACATCACAAACATTTATTTATTTATAAAATACTGCACATGAACAGATTATAGACGTAAATTACATGCATATACTTGCATTTACTTAGCATATCCATATGTACAGCTATTAAAAAGCCTGCTAATAAGAGAAATTCACAGTGGTTTAAGCGTACAGCCTAGTTAACAAAGAAGCTCTGTAACTAATACTCCTCTAGAGGACAATTTAGTCAGCAGGGCACCAACTCTATTCTTCTTTTATAAGTACTATCAGATCTATGATGCCTGTAAAGAACAGAGAGACCTTACTTACTGCATCTCATTCAAACCAAGGCACCTTCAAGCTACAGTGCTTCCATTTATCTTGTTGGAAAGTTGGCAGGTTAGGTAATTGCTGGGATTCTTTTAAGGGGCTGAAGTCCCCGTACCCTAAGGCATGCCTTAAATTCTGCCTCTTTTCAGAGGCTTTTTCTGGAAAGCATTCGATTCTTCCAGCAAAATGTAGCAAGCCCAGAATTACCAGCAATCCCTTGTTTCTTGTAATCTTCTTATTCTTGTCTATGGTATCGGTACGATTGTATTTTCAAATGTGGCACCAAATCTAAGAAAAAATTAAGGACATAATTTTTCTCCCTTGTCACAAATCCATATGACAGTTCTGTATTCTCTATGTCAGCTTTACACCCTGTATTATTCAGGACATCCCAGCCTGCTTTCAAAGTTCATTTCTAGATAATACTTCGATTACAAACGGAAATGTCCCTATGTAGGATTTATCTCTTTTAGCAAAGTGTTTTATCTCCAACTATCTTCACTTCTAGCCTCACCTTCCACCTATGCAACCTTTATTCTTGTCCCTCTGACAAGTACAAGAGCTAAAATGAACAGGATCACATTGTGCTTGGGATTATAATGTTATGCCTTCCTGGTGGTACGATCTTATCAGGCTGACAGGAGAGACACTCTTGAAACAGCACACCAATTTACTATTGCAACGCAGCCAGCAAGGGGTAGAAGGAAGCAAACTGCTTCTGTAGAGCCAGGAAACCCAAAGTTAGTTACAAAGAGAGCACACACACACACAAAAAACCAAACCCCCCCAAAAAATCCAAACAAACAAAAAACCCAAACAAAACCAAACACACACCCATCTATAATAGAGGAACATTAACTTACTCGAGGAATACACCTACATCCAACAAACAGCAAAAAGGTGACTACAATAACTCAGTAATACCACCACAATTTTACACAGAGTGTGACTGGATTGGAGAATTCACCATGGAGCAAAAATTCTCGCCATGAACACTTTGTGCAGTTTCCCATTTTGCTCAAGCGTGTCTCAGCAGACATAAATCAAGGTTTTACCAAAGGGATCCCTCACTAAATACCTACAGCTGAAGAACGATGAGCACCTTCTCTGAAATCGGTAAAAAGGTACAGTGTGGAGCGGGGTGCTAACTGAGATCCTACGCTGCTAAATCACACCCGAAGTTCACTGCCTGGTTACTGTAGTATGGGGCTTCTTGTCTCCAAGAAGCTCAAAAACCCTAGACTTGACCCTACCACCCATTTTGCTAGCACGGATCCCAGCCCTACACGTAGGGCACTGCAGCAAACAACCGGCTGCAGTATCAAAGCCCTGCTCATTCCATTCAGGCCTCGCCGCAGTGGTTTTATTAGGATGGAGGATGGTGTGGCTCAAAGGACGGGATCCTGCGTGAAACACCCTCCTCCTTAATGTGAATCACCGCTTTAGAAGTAAAATTATATATACACGCAAACATATTTTACATGGAAGTATGTAAATATGTATTCAAGCAGACATACACTCTGCTATTGTTTTGGAGCCATGGGGGATTATGAACAATATGCTCTGTAATTGAGATTAACTTTGAACAAATGATTTGGCTGACAAACACACATACACACACAAAGGGAAAACCCACAATAGCTCTGTTTAAATTTCAAGATATTTGTAAGACCTCTTTTCATCTCAAAGCAGCCTATAATAGCATGTTTCAAGGAGTCTTCCAAAGGCCCTGCTGGTCACATTGTCGAGGCAGTGAGCGAGCTAACAGCCTCCCATTGCCTGCGCAACCAGAAAACCGCACGGGCACAGCAGTGATGGGGATCACGAGGAAAATCCTGTCATTTTCAAAGGCTGCTACCCCCTACATGGGTGTCTTCCTTCCACGCCAGCTATGTTGTGACCCTCAGCAAAGCACATCAAACATAACTAATGCACATCCTTCAAAAACTCTACCAGGAGACAGCAAGGCTGCTGTTACATTTCTGCAAAAGTGCCCTTACCAAAATGAATTTGGAGACAGAATTCTCTGAATCCTCTTAATTCAAGGTTTGGACAAGGAAAAGTAGACAAGATCACTTCCATTTCAAATACCACTTTGAGGAAAAAGCTGAGTTTTTCTTGATGGGCACAACTCTACCTCAGAATGTAGTATTGTAAGGAGAGGACTTGTTTCACACTAAAAACTTAACTGCAAGACAAACCCAAATTTTGACAATAGTTCGGCACTTTTTCGTTAGTCATGGGACTTGTCAGTCTTTATTCCACTTACTAGGTGTTTTAGTGTTTTAAACCAAATTTGAGACTTTAACCTCTATGTGGTCAACTATTCATGCAATACTTACTCTAGGTGCAGGAAATTCTAAGTATATGATAAAAACACTAGCTTCCTGCACTAAATTTAGTGACAAAGGACCACTTGCTGGGGAAACACATTCCCTTCGTTCTGCAGACCTCGCATGTTTCCCAAAGTAACTCAGTTACGGAACTGTGCGGAGGGGATCGATCGGTATCAAGTATTTCTCTGAGAAGTTACCCAGGGAAGTCCAGGAGGCTGCAAAATTTACCCCCAAAAGCCCTATACTCACTCAAGCAACCTAGAAAAAGTGAAAGCAAACGATGCAGGGCCAGTGCTCTGCCTGCCATCTTTCCAACCTATGGGATTCTGGAATTACCTTGGTCTTCAAGAAATTACCAACAAAAAACAACTTGGAAAAACAGGTTCAAGTCACAGATTACAGATTACCTAACCGCTAAGCAAATGACTGTTTTGGACAATTTTGACTTGTAATTCGGATATGAAATTCATTCCCAGTCTTAAAAAAAATCACCCTGATTAAAAGTGCACAGAAAACATTGTTTCTAAGAAAAGTGTTAGTCCTAATGAATAAATACTTGCTGAGACTGGGGAGAGAGGAAACGGAGGTTTGCTTTTTTGTTTTTTTGAACAGGTTGACTAAAGCTGGTATGAATTTTGCTGCTGACTTTATCCGACTCAGGTTTTTCTACAAACACTCAGTTAATGGGAATGTTTCACCAGCCAAATGGTATTAAGTGGACCCTTTTCAGGTTACTCCTGGTCCTACAATACAAACACCAAAGCGCCCCTGATGCGCAGAGTGGCACTGACTCAGATCTCAGAGGAAGGACCTGAGCCACTGGCACCGTGCAGATTGCGGGGGAGAGGCTGTGGCTGAAGGCACACCTCCTCACACAGGTGCCCCTGGGCTTGCACCTCCATCGCCAGTGAACACCCCGGCGACAGCACGGCCCGCGAGGGTCAGAGACGCAACCGGCCTCGCCAGCTGCCTGGGTAGGGCTGATCCCCCTAACGAGGAGCACGGTTTAGTTCTGCTGAATGTGGCATCTCACCGTAGCGTTCAATGCCCAGTTCATTTAAAGAAAGTATAATTTCTTACTACATCTGTTTAACAAGCCAAGGATCTGCGTTTGTAGGACAACCTAAACTAAACATAAACACTGTTGACCTGTGGATACAGGTGCCCAAGAAGAGAATGTGATGTGCCCGTATCTGTCAGACATGGGATGAGAAGTTGCTAAGATGGGTAGAGGCACACTGCTGTGCCTACACTGATCCACGATGGGATCTCACATGCTTGGGCAGACAAAGGTTTTACAGCAAAAACAACTTAGGGACGTTAGAAATTCAAAACTGACACCGTAGCTTCGAGGCACCGGACGAAAGCGCAGACAGGAGCACACCTCCCTGCCTGAGGTGCTGAGTGCTGCTCCTCACCGGGTCTGCCGCTCCCTGAGAGTTAACAGGAAGGGGGCTCTGGAGTGCTCCAGCTGCATCAAGAAATCTCCTAATGGCATTAAAAAGGTAACTAGTTTACAAACACTGACTCTCGTGTATGAAGCGATAAATACTAATGACCCATGTGCTAGCAAAGCCAATTGACGAAGCCTAACAAGGACTGTAAACAGGTAAGACACACAGCTTGCCTGACAACAATACTTTTTATATCAAAAATAAACAGTAAATCTCCAGAACAGAAAACCAATAACACAGCATCTCTCAAGATACAAACTTCACTGTTTATCTCTGAAGCAGAATGCTTAGCACGTAGAATTTCTGGAAATAAAATTTAAAAACAAAAAGCCACAAACCCTTAGGACCCATTTGTTTCTTCAGTATTGTAGCAAAGAGAAATTCTCGGCCAACAACTCTTGCAGCTACAGCATCAGCTATTTATCGTCAATAAATCATCTACATTTTAAACAACCAAATCAATGAAAACCACAACAAATTGCCCCTATGAAGAAGAAAAGTTGTGTTTGCATAACAGCAACCTAATAAAATTTAGCCATATTCCTACTACTTCGCATCCATAGTTTCCTCAGTGCCAATCTTCACCATCCCCAAACATGAAATCCCTTCTGTTAAACTTCAGGGGGTTTTATGTAAAGAATAATGAGACAAGACACAACAAATTCCTTCTTTTGCGCGTCTTTGGATTACAACCCCTTTCCAGATTACCTAGCCTACGTCCACCTCCCCAGGGGGAAGACAGACTAAACTGGCAGGATAAAAGAGAGAGGAAGCTGACTGAAGGAAAACATGCACTGATCTAGAACCTTTCAAACTCAGTGGAGCTTGTCATTTTGGGGATTGCTACCCTCCTCTTTCTCTCCAACAAGCTCTGAACTGGAATGGCCACTGGGCAGCTCCCCCACTCGCCAGCCCTGCCTGCTTTCCTAGCTGTGCTTCCGGCCACGCAGAAACCAGCACCACAAAACCGCAAGTTGAAAACCACACGCCTGCTATCCCCCCTCCCATCACCCACTTGTGCTACTTTCACAGCAGATGCAGAAAGAAATCAAGCCCAAGTAAGCAAGGGGAGGAGTACCAAATCACAAGACAGACAAACATGGATTTAGACAAAAGCATATGAGAAGAAAGAACAAGATATTACCAGAAGAACATATGGGTCAGTAGGTCTGAGAGATACATAAAATTTAGCAGGAGCAGCAAAAATATGAATTAGAAATTATTGCTTACTCCCTTTATTCTGGCTACCGTACTTTTGGAAACTTGCAGCCCACGCAGCCAGACACAGACCTTCTATCCTGAGACGACGAGTTCAAACCCCTGAGCTTTTGCAAACGTGGCTCAAGCAAAAAGGAGCACACACCACTTCAGAATACTGTAACATGGAAGGTGGTAAAATTCACACATCTGTCCTGCAGCACGCCCACACGTGACTGCAGTACGGAGACTCACAACAAGTCTATGCAGGGTAGCTCACATAGGAGAAGCTCCTCAAGCATGATGACTACACCAACTCACACGGCTTGAGGTACCTTACTGTTTACTACTACAGATGTACCCTGAGTCCCAGCACACCTATTTTGCAATTATAAATTAACATCTTTCCACACGTGCTTCTCGGGCAAGCCCACGCTGCATTCAGAAGGCATGAGCCATGCTGTTAAGAAGTCTGGACCTACAATACTATCTGATTTGGAGATTGCAGGTGAGAGAACAGAAGCAGGATTGGTCCAATAATCAATCGCTCTCCGATGGCTGAAAGCAGATCTTCCTATACCACAGTAAATTAGGCAAGTTGATAACATCAAGTGAGCTGCTGACAGCCCAAGGCTACGTATGTCTGGACCATGATAAAGGGCTTGAACCAATGAACCTATACACCTGTATGCCCAAGGTTTAAGAGGTCTTGATCTACAGCAACTGCCTTTTTTTTTTTTTTTTTTAAATACCCTTTGTAGAGCTATGGTTTAATAAAAGGGATGTCCCAGCAGGTTACCGTGGGAATAGGAATCTACAAAACACCGTTTTTCATTAGCTTAGGGCTTGTGTATGCATCATACTGTGTCTCTTTCTTCTCTCTCCCACAACACCCTGTAACCAAATACCACAATTCAATGAGATGGTAAATAAGCCACAGACACATCTTAAACTTTAAAACCACAGGTGCTCCAGTAACTTCCTATCCCTTCCTCTTGAATCAGAGCTGAAAGGAGCAGAAAAATGCATGTACAAAAATAGCGGTAGGTGCTAGAAAGGCTTCCTTTTTGAGGAAACTGAATGAGGTGACCTGCCTCAGAGAATCATAGAATCATAGAATGGTTAGGGTTGGAAGGGACCCCAAAGATCATCTAGTTCGAACCCCCCTGCCATGGGCCGGGACACCTTCCACTAGACCAGGTTGCTCAAAGCCACATCCAGCCTGGCCTTGAAGACATCCAGGGATGGGGCATTATTAAATTATTAAATTAATTAATTAATGTCTTCTTCCACAAAAATGGAATGAACTGGATATTCAGTGTTCTACTGGGGCATCGGGCAGAAACCAGTAACATTTACTGCAGTAAATTCAGCTTAATTTGCGACTCCAGACTCATGCTTTCAGAATCACACAAAAATCTCTCATTGTCCTCCCTTCTCTTTCCTTCTTCTGGACCCAGTGCGACACCAGCGGTGTGTAGCTAGAAACTGGTAAAGCACAAGTCAACGGGGCTGTGACTGCCTTGACACATGCCGCTTCGCTCCACACCCCCCACCACACACACAGACTGCTTACTCCTTTTCTGAGGTTTATGGGCCACAGCAGCAAAACCAATTATGCTTCAAGAGCTGTTCACTCAACCCCTCCTACCTCTTTGTTTTCCAGTAACCTGGGAAAAGGTTGGGAAATGAAATCCAAGATGATAATAAAGCAGAAAATAAACTTTCAGATCGTTTCTCACACGAGAATGCCAGCTAGAACCAGGCTCCCTCACCACCCCAGGTTCTGGGGTTCACATCTCCTTGCAGTGATTCAGTGCTGGTTGGGCACGCCATTGTGCGTAATAACTGAGCGGCAAGGGAACGCGGTATTTTGAGATGATACAGCTTTAACAGACCTGTGTAGAACTCACATTTCAGAAACCTCTATATAAATGTCTGTCCTAGAGAAGTGTCTCGACCTCAGATTTCTTCTGAAATGATGTCTTGATTACCTGAGTAGGAAGGATAACATGGAGTGCTTCAATTAAGCTTTAAGAAAGGCCAACACTCTCTCTTGTCCAGTGCTAAACATGCTGTCCCAGCAACGGCTTACAAACCTTGCTTTTGGGTGGGAAGAGGTCTCTTGAGGCTAAGATAAAGACAGCGTTGTCCTGTTTGTTGAGAGCATCAAACTAATCTTTATCCTACAGGTTCATAATTTTAGGTGTAATCTTGAAATCTGACAAATGAGGAGAAACGTGAAAGAGTCGGTACAGAAATGTTCAACCATGTATACATTGCAATCTACAGAACAAGTAACATACTAATTACTCCTGTTCTTTAATTAATAAATCACGAAAATAAAGACTTCCCTGGTGAATTGTGAAAGCCAGCTTTTTGTGAGTTTTTGAGTGCCTGAGTGTACTTCAAAGTTGCAGCTTTTTTTTATTACAGAGAAGACATGGAGTCTCGAGACCTTTCAGATAAAGCTTTTAGTAGGTTGTTCTTCCAAAATTTTCTTTGGCTTGAAGGGAGGAGGTTGGTATAGCACAGAACTACCAATTGCACGTAATGGTAATAGAAATGCTCTGAAAAAAATCCAAGAAAGCGGGGGTAGGATGTTCAGCGTGTAGCAACTGTGACCTGCAAAAACGCAGCTGCTACTCCACAGTCCATGAGCGGACACTCGGTGTAGCCTTACTGAGCTGGGCACTCCCACCTGCCCTGCTGTACAGCCATGCTTTACCCAAACCTTCACCCCAGGTACCAACTGTCCCTCCCCAACACCTGCCAGGCTGTGTCCCTGCCGTGGCTCCCTCCAGCAAGCACTGCTGCAGTACCACGGCCCACAGAGACCCTGAATTTGGAAGCCACTGGTACGGAATATTTGCAAATGGAATAACAGTAGGGTTTTTTTTCCACTGATCTTTCTGGTGGCACTGAGTTTTGAGTGTGTTCATACATGGTGGGGAAAAAACATGTCAGGTAACGTGACAGAGAAAAGGTGGAAAAAAGGGGCTGCAGCTGGCAGCTTCGACAGAGGGTCTGCAATGATCCTGTAAAGCTTGACCCTTCTCCCTCCTCTCCTGCTGCTGCTGTTCCCCCATGGAAACCCCCACATCACACGTAACTGCCTGCAGAATGGCAGCTCTTGTCAACAGCAGCATCCTGGTCCTTGCAAGATGAAGCAAAGAGAGACTTCAGCCCTGCCAAACCTTCAGGTGCAGCCCTAACTACTGCTGATTCTGCATCCTCCAAACCTGTGTCTGAGCAACGTAACGCAGCTTAGGGAGCAGGGCTGTGAGGTCGTCTGGGGAACGCCTGTGACAGAAAGATAGGAAAACAGCCATCTGCGTCAAGGCATGATTTGGAAGAGCTACAGCTCAAGGAGAACATGGCTCTTAACCCGATGAAAGTTTTTGCTGTGTGGTTTGTAACGTCATTGCTGCTCTGCTGCAGTGTTGCCTGAGCATCTGTCGCAGTCCACTGTTTGCAGTCTTCTACTCTGAAGACTACAAACAGGGTCAGCATTTACACACTGCTCTTTGTCTTAAAAAAAATCCTATCTCACAACATCTAAGAAGATCTACCCAATGGAACTATCACACCAAAGCTCATTTCACCCTCTGAGTCACTCACTAGACAGATGACCAAAAAAGAGGAAAAAGCGCCATTCATTAAGTAGGGATCTTCACAAAGTCCCAAAATACTTCTGAAGGGTGCTTGTCAGAACAAACAAACATACCAAAGGAACAAACAGTCTTATGAATTAAGTAAAGAAATAAATAAAGGGAAAACATGCGAAAATTTCAACAACCGTGCCAATCTGTTGCGAGCTGTACCCGTGCCAGTGAGCGGCCTCGGGGCACCGTAGGATTCCTCAGAGCAGTGCCAAGCTCCAGCAATATTGTTATGGTTAGAGAGGAATTTCTCACAAGAGCTAACAAAGGCAGAAGGTCATAAATAAACACAGCAGGATCCCCTTGTCAGTTCTCATTATTAGCGCTGCAGGCACTTGCAGCTATGGGCTGCTCGCAGGTTCATTTAAGTGTAAGAGCTCCTCCTCAGAATTTCACATGCTCATAAATAAAGACAACATCTCTAAAGAAATAAAGGTACACCTAAGTTATGTTTTTACTGCTATTTTTCAGGCGTGCAGGAGCTGCCCGTGCCACCTGCGGCCGCCCTGTCCATACGCACCCACGCGCGCTCCCCGCACCGCTGAAAGCTAACGCCCAGCTAACCCAGAGCCGCAACGTCCTTCCATGCCCGCCTCCGATACGCCGTGCGGGCCTCTGACAGGCTGTGGCCATAATGAACGAGGAGACCCTTCCCACTGTAATAACGGTCACCAGAATTACATCTGGGCAGGAAACGAGCCTGAGCTCCTAAACTGATCCTGACATGCGTTATACAACTAGGAAGGCACAGCTGTGTGATCATTACTGCAATTATAAAATGACATGTAGCGTTGACTTTCTTTTGTAACTGAATTTTGAAACAGAGAGGAGCAGTACCAGTACCTCCAGGGGTACAAACATGCAAAGAAGGGAGTAAAAAGTTCTTAATATCTCAAGCGCTGGTCCTTCATCTCCTGTCAGAAGGTAACAAATAGCCAAGTGAAAGTATCTTACCTCTGCCATACACATACCTGCCTATCTATCTACATATTCAGACCTATATAAATGAGTGAAAAGTGAGCTCTGTATAAAACTAGATGCAGTTTAAATAAATTAACACTACCACGTAGTACATACTGATTTCAAGTTGCATATGTAATGCTTTTCAGAATATGAGAGGAAATTTAGAGATCAGAAATGCTGTCCCTAGAATACTTCTGTTTTCTATTTACTATGCTGGGGTGGGGGGGTGGTGGGGAAGAAGAAAGCTCAAAGTTTCATAACCCTGGAAAACACGACCATTAAATTAAAAGCAAATTAACAGGCCTTATGTTATACAGGGGATACCAGAGGATGCCCAGCAGCGTGAACAATGCTGCTCAGTCACCGTCCCTTCCAACAAGAGAGGTGGTAGAGAACGTAATTACTCACCTGCCAAAAAAATCCCGAAACACTGCTCCCTCCTATGAACTGTACCGAACACTAATGCACCGGTTTGTTAAACAGTCGTGTCTATCTTTCTAGTGGGCTAAAATCTGGCCAACATTATCGTGACTATAATCCGTGCTATCTCGAAGTCTCACCTTTTAAAGCAAATTGCATGACTGACAAGCAAAAGCCCTGGTGCCTTGTAAGCTTTCTGTGAGCAGCTCGGGAAATTCGTTTTCCTTCCAGTTTGCTTCCTACCCCATCACCTGCTATCAAAAGAAGCCAGGTTGTTAGTCCTGATGCGCTACGGCGGAAAAGCCGTGTTCAAAGAACTGTTTCTCTCAGCCACGCAGCCCTTCATTACACACCATTCATCATTATCAACATCAGGAGTTGCTGGAACAGCCCTTGCGCATGGAAAACCTCCTCATTTCATTTTTTGAGGCTGCCAGCCCGCTCCCTCTTGCCGCGGTGCTCAGGCAGCGTTTGTGCTTGGGGCAGCGGGGCGAGCTGCATGCTCCTCCTCAGCACAGCCCACCCTGACGGGACAGCAGCCTCCGCTGTCCAAACTGCTGGCCCTTTTAACCTGGCTCCTACCAGACCCAAGACCAAAGGTGCTAGGGAAGCCACCCGCTTTCTGCACACCAGCAATGGTGTGTTTCTCGGCTCCGGCCTGCTCGAGAGGGGAGAGCTGCTGGAAGTGGAAGAAGCTGGAGTGAAGGATAATAGTTTCCTGCCAGTCAGTTCCTCGGTCTCCCTCAATCAGTAGGCAAGGTGCTGTCAGGGCAGAGGGCAGTCTGTTATCCCCTCTGCAAGCATGGAAACAGAGATGCTTCTTCATTTCTAGCCTCTTCCCTGTGTTCCCCCGACTCCCCACCATCTTGCTTTGGGCCTCCGGCTCCTGCCCTGGCACCATCTTGGCAGAGGGCTCATATGACCCATCCCTATGGAAATGGCCAACAGCTGCACGTTGACTCCAAGATCTCCACGTCTTCTAGACCTGTGGCTCTGAAGTACGGGTATTTCTGAGAGCAGGATACCCCAATCAAAACAGTACTTTAATGTTTTTTCCTTTATTTTTTTCTCACTAATATTTTAAAAACATTTACCTATCGGACACGTTGCAATCAGTTTATCGTCTCTGATCAAAACACTCTGAATTCTGAAGAAGCACTCCTCTGCCACTGATCTCAAAAGAAGAGCCAGGTTTCAGCCCACTCATCAAACACTCATATGCGTTAATTCTTGCGCCTCATTAATTATTTCAGAAGGGGAAATCCTCACACAAATCAGAAGGCGACTTAAACCTACTAAGTGCTGTGTACTATAAACGGTGGTGGGCAGAGCCTGGGAGAAGAATGCTTCTAAGGGCTCTCTGCAGCGCCCTGAAGTCACGGTGAAAAGAACTTCAGGGTTCACAGGCTCATCTTTTTCCTTTTTTTTTTTTTTTTTTAAGTACAATCTGTTTTGTTCTTCAGTGTTTGTGGTCTATTTCAGCAGCATGACACCCATGGCTTTTTTGCATTTTTGATATCTTAAACTTATTTCACATGGTTACAAGCTTGGAATTATATAGAACATTAAAGAAATGTTTTAAGGGCTTCAGATTCCAAATTAAATCATTAAATACTTTCTCATATTCAGCAGTGTATTTCATTGCCATAGATGCACTACTGCAGAGTTTTTCCTCTAGGAGCAGGAAATATTTATTTTGACCAGTCTGAAAAAGGTCATTTTACGTTTTTTAAGAGTGTGAAAAAATTATGCAAAGAACAGTTGAGGAAGGGGAAAAAAAAGAGCAGGAGGCATATTTCTCATAAGAATTATGGAGGCACTTTCTTGTTACAAAATATCATTTGTTATTTTTCAATCAAAGAAAACTGCAAGGAAAGACTAAAAAGGTTGAAACAAGTACTCTAAAAATTATGAATGTGCCAAAAGATCACAAATAGCATGTTAATGTCAGAACGTTGACTCCCGTTGCCTTCTCAGGATTTTAATTTTGCTTTTTAAAGGGAGAAAAAGAGAAACAGAGAAGGCATCATTAGACTAAATCCATCCTGCCTAGCCTTTATTTTTCACGCTAAAACCCCCAAACTGTGTCCATAATCTGTATCGGTTTGTACCTGACCACTTCAGCCGTCCCTGACACTTGACCTGCTTCCGAGAAGCAAGAAGTCCAATTTAAGTCGACGGTCCTACGGGGAGGTAATGGTTTGACCCCTGGTCCCTCCACCGCAACGTTTCCAATTCTCTAATGATTTCCCTGCAGGGTTCATTTACCAGTTCTGGGTCAAAGACCAGCTCATCCACGAAGGCAAGGGGCAGCACGAGCACTGCATGATGGATTTGAAAGTAAGTGCAAGGAGGTAAAAGCAAAGGAAACCTCCATCAATTAGGGATGGCCTTTGAATTCAAAACAAAAGGAAGCAAAGAGCAAATCATGATGTCCGTGCTGTTCACTTTAGCAGCACACGGATACATACACGGAGAGGTGCATCCCAGCCTCAGCGCAGAACCAGCCATCATCCTAGGACAAACAGTCCCCATTCACCCTCAGACGAACCCTCTCTCTCTCACTCTGACCAACTGGGGCACTGAAGGGATTCAGTATCTCATTCCAAGTAGTACTTCAATATTACAGGCACTGTGACTCTCTGTAAATACTAAGACCTGCTGTAACTAAGAAGTAAAAGATTATCCAGATCCACATTTTGGAATCTGTGCCTTCATTTACCTTTGCAGGGAACAGCAAAATTACCAGTTACAAGTACTGCTTTTCCAACCCCCTACTGCCATGCACATATTAGAGCAGCTGCCAACTGTCTTCCAGCGTTCCTCAGCACTGAAATGCACTACGTGCATTTTTGGAAAGAAAGGTACAAGGAAGCAGATTTTGTAGCACAGAAGGAGATGCAGTAACAGCGTAAAAACATGAACACATTGAAAAAACCCAGCCTGTTCCTAGTGAAAGATGGAGGGGAAAGAAGAATTATGCACCTTACCGCCAGTGAACACGCAAATTCAAAAAAAACATGAGACTGCAAAAAATAACTCTTAAGAAGCTCTCTGCTTCCCTGCGTGAAGCGACCCGGCAAAGCCACTCTGACATCTCAGCTGACACCAGTCTTCAGAAGCCACGGCTACAGCTAGTGGTCACCGAGCTCCCATCTAGTGAATCCAGATCAGCTGCAACAACTAAGGAAGGCAGCTATAGCCACGCATGCAACTCTCAGTGCCGTGGCTGTAAGGCCACCAAAATGAAAACATGGAAGAATTCCTACAGTGACAAATCGTCTTCTTTTTATATTATGCTTTTAATACGTCTCGGTTTCCCTTCCCTATGCATTTTCAAAGGACAGGGAAAAACTGCTTATCTGATGTTCAAAATATATTTGTTATCATGCCTTTTGCCAAGGCGTTTCAAAATTAATAGTGATTGAGATCCCATGAAATGCTCTAATTTTCCAAGAGTTCCAAGAAGCCTGAAAAGAAGAGACTTCCTCATGGTGTTTCAACGTCAGCATCTGAAAATAACAACCTGTCTTTGAAACTTTTGTCTGCCTGTGTGCACGAGTATCACCCCAGTGACTGAATTTAAACCAGTTAACTACTCACCAGGGCTTCATCAGCCCACCTACTTCATCTCCTCTACCCCTGTGTTGTTCCAAAGCAACTGGAAGGGGGTTTCACACCACCACCACCACCCTTCCCACCACAACCCTTTCACCGTTACGTGAGCTCGGGAAGCCCAGCATTCGAGCAGCTCGTTTGAAGTGCTCTTAACTGCATTTTTAAAGGAACAAAGCGGTTTTATAACTTTCTCTACACAAACAGAAGGCACTTATCTGAGAGCTTCTCTAATTTTCAGTCCATCAATAAGTGACACCACTACACTACAACTGGCTACCACCATGGAGACAAAGTCTGGCCGTCCCTGACCTCATAGAGATCAATCACATCAATGCTTCTGTGTTTAGGGTTTTTTTTATTAAAAGGGATCAAGGAAAGAAACAAAGCCCCCAAGCATTCAAGCTCCAGTACAAAAAAAAAAAAAAAAAGTTTCAACATGGAAGTTTTCCAGTTTCCTCATCAGCAACATTATTTGAAAGCTACATTAATAAAAGGTTGCAATTACAGAAAGACAGTTTTCACTAATTTTTTTTTCTTAGTAGTAATTCTTTAATTTCTTTTCCCTTACTTTTCATCAACTACATTTCATTTTCCTGTGAGTCAACACAAGGGAGTTGACAGTAAAAACCTGATGCAGCAAACCTTTCTGGAGGCCCTTAAGCCAAATTATTTCAGCTTGTAATCAGGATATGCTACAACCTGTATTCACATCTACCCTTACTATGGCTCCACTTCTACTCAGAAGTGTGGTTTTGCATTATTTTTTTCTGGGCTTGCAACACTTTGCTTTTGTAGATGTACATAAAGAAGGGCTCACTACCAACATCACTGGAAAGAAATTGTTTAATTTGTTTATTTTTACTTGAATTAAATTACTTTGCGTGCACCTCATGGATCTCACACAGACCACAAATTACTATTGCCATTTACTAAAACAAATGCTGCACCTGATGAACTCCTTACTGGTGAGCACCTACAAAAAACCAAAGACGTTTCTCTCCAGCAGTCCCTCTTCCCCCCTAAATTCAGGCGGGGACAGAAAAGCCAACAGTTGCCTTTAACTTCACTCCCGGTCTAAGACCATACAATAATCGCACACATTGCAAGAGACACGCATAAGGTTTGGGCAGCATCTCCATGGATTGATAGCTTGTCTGTAGAGATGTGAACTTATCAAGGTTTTGCTCAACGTAGATATCCAGACAAGCAGTTGGCAGCGAGGTTTCTTCTGCACTAATTACATTCTTTTCCAAAAGTTCACCCTGCCTGGGTGTCCAGGTAATTGCAATTAAGGCAGGAATCTGGTAATTAGAAATTCAAGTGCCCTGCCAAGAACAATACACTTCCTCTTAACGTGCTGCCCAAAGAACTAATTCACTTGGAAAGGACAGAAGCTGATGTGAAGTGGCAGAGTAGATGTTGATTAAGCAACAACCAC
Organism: Eurypyga helias; assembly: GCF_000690775.1. NCBI lineage: Eukaryota > Metazoa > Chordata > Aves > Eurypygiformes > Eurypygidae > Eurypyga > Eurypyga helias. Next base: position 40,560 of record NW_010248099.1, on the reverse strand, counting down.
AGAAATAAATTCCCTTCCCCCTAAAATCAAATTCATTACATCTCATTTAGACTCCTAGAAAGTGTTTTATTACCTTTGAAACATTTAACATAAATGAGAATTCAAAATTTCAGATCTCGAAACAGCAGCATTTTTTGCTCCCCAGCCTCGGAGCCCGTCTGCTTAGAATTTCTGGAACATCTTTTTTGAAGCTGAAAATACACTCCCCTCACTCTCCCACCAAAATGCTAACTTTGTATCATGACTGAGCAATTACTGCTCATGGGCATTATTTGGTAAATATCAAATCACTTCGTAATCTTTAAAGTATGTTTAACACAGAAAAACAAATAAATTTTTAAAAAGTATAAAGCACAGCCACTCACAATTTAGTGCTCTCACTGCACAGAAAGATACTACACTGTCCTCTAAATTCCAGATTTTGAAATGGTACTGTTAGCTGGAAATGAATGGTTAGTTTTTACTCTCCCTATACATTCCTTTCTAACTCACAGTTCTTCTTATTAATTCAGAATAACATCTCTATCTCAAATCTCGAGCTTAGCCTCTCATGCTTTATATGAGCTTTTTCTTTCAGGAAACACAAAAAGCCTTTTTCTACCCAGGATAAGAAGACTCTCACTGTGTGTATATCTTGTACATGTGTGTGTTTGTGTATTTACATAAAGCTACATGAACACTGAGGTTTCTGTCCAAACCAAGGCCCTGGAATCATGTGCCTGGCTTTAGACATGGCAGCGTCTATTCATTTTTACATAGCTGAGTAACTTGAAATTCAAAGTTGGAGGGCTCTGGGCCGATGCTGTTGAAAATTCTTGGAAAAAAAATGGGGCGTGGGAGGAATTCCCTCCCTCTTCCTGAATTAAAAACCTATACCAGGTCCACCTTTGTGCCAGATGAATCAAGGAAAGCACTCTCCTCAGTACTGCACTCTGTGGTTCCCAAACAGCTTCCCTTGGATGAGACTGCTACCTCTTCTAGCAGGGTACCCAGGCACTATCAAAGCAGCTTCTGGTGCCTTGTCCCGAGTCTCACCCACTGGAGGCTTCAATGAACTCCCATCACAGGGATTGATCTAGGGATCAAAAACCACCACAAGCATCACTCACACGATCCGGAACGCACTTCACAAACGGAGCCTAGAGCAGCGCTGCAAAATGTATATAGAACCCGGGTAGAAAACTATGAAAAGGAAAGGATGCTTTGAAATTGTCAAGATTTGTTGTTGGTTTGTGTTCATAAAGCATTATAAGAGCAGCTCTGCCCCCCCCCCCCCCCCCGCCCACCCCCAGTGTTTTTAAGTCTAAAAAATTACTCCGTTCTCTCCCGACCTCTGTTTCCTCTTGCCTTAGTGGGTTCGCAAGATTCCTTAGATCATACCCAGACATAACTACTAAAGGAACAAGCTGAGATCATCAAAACCTTATGACTGAAACACTGAAAACAAAATAAAATGTACAGTTTTCACCGCCCACCCCAGAAGTACATCAAGTACACAGTAAGAAAAGCCTACGGTAAGAAATTACCCCTCACGCGCTGCAGCTAAGCCTCAGGAGCTAATAATACAAGAAATAAAACTGCTGCTTTGACTGATAGATCTGTTAAAGTTTCTTATCGCTTATTTCCAGCAATGTCAGTCAAATATGTTTCATCTTTTATCAGTAACAAAATAAAAGTTATTTTTGCCTTGGAATCTACATTATAGATACTTACACGTAGAGAAACTAAGATTGTCACTAAGCCATGTGACAATCGAGGACTAGTATTTTCCAACTGACCTAACAATGTGTTTTCTTAAAAAAAAAAAAAAAAATCACAAAAATTAACTATTATGAATGAACACTCTGTTCCTTCCTACAGGTCATTTCAGCTGACCATAAGCAGGGTATATCGGTATTTGTTTTAAGTTAATGTTCCCATCTGTACCTACTGTAGGTACCTTTTAGGACACAAGCAAAATAAGCTGAAATTCTCTGATGGGCAAGCATTTGCATCACAATGCACTACAGAAATCAACTGTATGGATCCTGTGTTCACGTAACACATGAATTTTACATGTGTTTATGCATATTTACGTAAAAATATACACATATATATGCACAATACATATAACGATGATAAATCTTTTAACTGGTAAAGCTGTGTACTGAAAAATGGCTCAACCCTCAGCAATACTTTGCTGTTCTATCCTAAGTGGTTTTTCTTTTCCTGGGTAAGTTAAAATTTATTGTTCAAGGAGTATGAAAATCCTCTAAACTGCATGCTGATTTCATAGCTACAACACGCTGACAGCCATCGGATGCTCTGTACATGGCATAATGGTAAAAATAGTGCTTGGCAGGGAATTTGGACCAGAGAAGACTGAAAAAAGTTAGTAGCCTTATCCTCATTGTATTTACACGTACTTTCACAGAAGTGTATGAATAGCTGACTGCGAACACGCAGTCGGATAAGATCATTTCCCAGGGTGCTAACGCTATCTGCAAATGAGCAGGGCTGGGCCCCATTCCCTTCCTAATTGCAGGGGTCCATCACAACCCAGGGAGCAAGAGAAAACTGTAAAAGCCCACAAACCACAAAAACGGCAGGGGGGTTTTTTTTAAAAAAAAAAAAAAAAAAAAAAAAAAAAAAAAAAGGTGTTTGTCGTGTCAGACGTACCGGATCCCAAGCAGACACCACGTGCTACTTCTGCGTGCCTGCTGGGGGGACCCGCTCCCCCCAGGGAGCCATGGTGAGCAGCAGCTCCCCAGCCCCTCTCCAGAACCTCTCTGTCCTCTTCTGTGTGAGCCCCTACTCCGTTAGACCATGCTATTACGACGTTATCTCCCATCCATCGGCTCTGCGTGGATGTTACAGACGCCAGCGCTGTGTCCAGCACCGACCACGCTCCCCAGTGCTGGCAGCCAGCAGGGCTATCCCACCTCAAGAAGCAAAACCACCTGGGTCTCCCTCTGAACAGGAAAAGGCACCTTTTTTTTTTTTTTTTACATTAAATATGTTATTAAAAACTAAGCCAAGTAGAATAAACTTTCTCTTATAACATCTTTAAAAATTGTCAATAAGGGATTTTTATAAGTTAAGATTTTTCTATATAACACTCCATAAAACAATAATTTTAGAGCATTTTACTGCTTCTTTCTTCAAAGATGCACAGCTTTGCTGAGAGCTGCATCCATTCAACTAATGGAAAGAAGCCAAGGTGCAACCAGAAGCACTCACATTTCAAAATCCAAGTGGTCATTTTACAAAAATTATATTAACCAGCACATTGCAATACAAATCGCTCCATAAAAGCAGCAAACTGCCTTATAAACTGCTCTTTTAAAACTAACTTAAGAAAAAAAGAAATGAAGTTAACAATGGGCTGCACAGCTGTAAAAATAAGTTGCCAGTCCCCAGCCAAGATGATGAAAAGCTGCCATAAAGAAATTTCGGTGAACGGCAGAAAGAACAAGGTGACGATTATATCCGGGGGAGCGATCGGGCCCTGCAGATTCTAATTCAGCAGCAGAGCACCGCAGCCATCTCAAGCTGGCATCCAGCTCACAAGGCATGATATTCTAGACCAATCCATTATTATTCAATAATAATGGCTCAAGAGCCAGTATTTTCTGAAAAACAAGAAGTACTGCAGTGGACAAGTTGCAGCCTCTCCCAGCACAGTTTGAGGACAAGTCAGGCACACCGGACCTGATTTCCTGCGTTTTATAAAGGTTCGGTCGCAATACAGGCAGACACCTTATTGTCCTAACTACAAATTGGAAAGCCTTCCCAAAAACCTCTCCCATACATGCCTTCACAGAGCAGACTCCAAATATTTTTCCCTAACCCACAGGCAAAGGCTGGTGCAAAGGCAGAGACTGACGCAGGGGGAGGATGACTAGTCAACCTTCGTAGCTTTTCACTAGGCAACTTCTTTAAAAAAGAAGATCCAGTTTCTAATGACCTTCCCACCCAAAGGGTAAGAGCTTTGTCACTTGTGAGTTATTTGTATACTCTTGCTAATTGTATTGCTACACTCCTCCAACCTTTATGAATATTCATTTTTATCTCACTTCCCTCTCTGTGCACTTATTAACAGTATAACACATATACTCGAGAGATTTTGTGTGTGTGTATATGTATACGTGTGCATGATATTATTTATGTAAATCTATATCTGACCCATGCACACAAAACACGCTATTCAGCAGTGGTACCACAGCCCTTAGAAATGAGGTTTTAAACATCTGAACTGCAATAACAATTGAAAAGGTTTCAGATCATCAAATATCACCTCAAATAAAAACAGTTCCTTTTACAATGATTTTTTTTGGCACAGATATGAACTCACCAAGCATTTCTTATCATTATTGTTATTATTATTTATTGAACACTAAACCATGTTTTGTCTTACACATTTAAATTAAGAGAGTAAGCTGCCTAAAAGACCTTGTCTTGTTGTGTTTGCTTCTGTCTGCTGCTACAGTTTTAAAGCACATTTCCCTTTATTTCACTTTTCCACAAGCCATAAAAAAAACTCATTTCTAATTCATCCGTTCGTTCAGCTTAACCTCTCTTCTCAGCAATTAAAGCACTCTGCGCATCCCTCATCTATCACACAGCCAGCTAAATAATGCATTGCGTCCTCCGCTCATCTTTTATCATCCCAAATGACAGGTATTAGCATATCTCCCCAGTCAATTACAGTGCAGCGGAATAATCACAGCATAATTGGGCGAAAGCCACTCTAATCACCAACCCTGCAAACTCGCAGAATAAAAACTGAGTGGCAGTTCAGACAGGCCTTGCTCTTGTCCATGACTCCAGCCAACAAGCTTGGCAGGTCTCCATTTCCTTCTGCCTTCCCAAACTTACTCTTCAGGGCTAAACTTCTCAGTGCACGCAACTCGCTTCGTTTGAAAAGGGAGACCAGGCGCGTTGAGCAAAGTTACCCCAAGACCGTTTGCTAACCAATGCAAGGCTGGAGTACGGCACGGCTGTTTTCCGCCCTACAGATCATCCATCGGGCTCTGCTTTACAGACTAGTTTTGACAGAAGGGTTTGTTGCTCGAGGTAGAAAGTTCTACATTTCATGTTAGAGCAAGCAGAATTTCCTTTCCTTTAAGTATAAAGGATTTACAAGATCTAACACAGTTAGGTGCTGCTTTAGATGGTACTGCTTACTGCAGACATTAGCCTTCTGTTTTTCAACACTAGCGAGGTGCCCACAAAGCGTAATTTTCATTTGTTGTCTGTTTAATACCTCTAGATTAAAATCCTACATATTTCTGTTTGAACATAAAGCAAACGTGTCATTTGTTAAACAGACAAGTAAATTAACATCAGGTTGCTGTCAATCTGAGCAAATGGGAGGATTAATAGAAATTCCTCGTGGCCATTACACCAACCTAAGAGCAACAGGCTCCTGGATGGGTGCTCTTACAGCAGCTCTCAAACTGGTGGTGCAGGATTAACCTCTACCAGCTCTGAGGCCTCCTTGCTCTAGGATTCAGAGCAGTGCTCCGATGGAGAAGCTACCTATGGATGGCAGGACCACCCCAGGCTTGCACGTGCTCCTGGAACCTGCCTATCCTACGGGGCAGGCATGCGTCGACTCTATGCAGTCTGGGGTCTTCTCAACAGCAGGAAGTTCAGGGCATGAAAAGTGCCCAGGGAAATCAGGATATGCCTTTGAAAGAAAGTTTGACAATACTACTTTCGCACAGTTCAAATTTTCAAATGTACTGAAAACATGGGGAAAGTCCTCTGAAATCCAACAGTCAAACTGCCTTCCTTGAAATTCTAAGTGAGATGTACTAAATCTGTGCTGTCGTCATCACTGGTAGTAGATTCTGCTTGTGCGTATTCAGATGAATGTCATTTACCAATGTAGCCCCAAAGAGAGGATGAAATTCAACTCAAGAAGAAGGGCAATTAGACTTATAACCAGTCCTGCTGCTTGGACAGGATTACTCGTAGTCACAAGTTCTACCCAATATAAGGTTAAATAGAGGAAAACTAAGACTTTCCAGAAGCAAAGTTTAGGCAACCTATGTACCTGTTTCAGTCTAAAGGGAAGGGGATGCTTTCACCTCCTTGTACTTAATGGTTGAGACCTTACTCGTTATTTTAGCTAGAACACATCATTGTTTAAAGACAGCTTTTAATGTTTCATCTTCTTCCTCACCTCTTCTCCCCAGTAACTGTTTTCTCTAAACCACTTTCAGATTTTTATGTTGGTGTAATTCCTTTGTTATCCACAGAATTATGCCATATACATTTAATCAGTGGTGACCTTCCCATCCTTTCTTCCCGAAACTGGAACTGAACAAGGCATGGACTTTTAAAAAAAACTTGTTTTTAAATTCATCTTGTATAATGTCTCATCGTACAGCTCTGTGTCCCAGCACTGCCGTACAGCGCAACTACATGAACAATTTGGTATTAAACCACTGTCACGAAGCCGGGAAGAACAAAAGCTTGGACAAAAGTAGGACAAAACCAAAAATCTTCCTTACTCCACGTCTTCTGTAAGATCTACGGTATTGATCTACACCTCCCTTCCATGCAGAAGCTCCTGCAGCCACAGCACAAGTGAGAAGGGTAAAGTGAGGCTGTTTAACACTGGAAATGCTGGTGGAAGATCTGTGTCCTTCCCCTCAATGGAGCTGAGTGTCCACAAAGATGTAGCAATTATTCAGCTTTCTGTGCTGCTTATTTCTTCTGTGTCAGGGAGGAGTTTCCTAGGGCCAAAGCCTGGCTCTTGGGTTAAGAGCCGCAGCGCAAAATGCATACTAACTGTACCTTTCTAAATCCTTTCGTCTTCAGTCATTTCTCATTCTCACTTTTGCTTAAAAATAAAGTAGTATAGAGTAGCTATACAAATAAAATTTTCACTGTTTTTCAAATCTTGGTGTTCCTCTGTTGCATCACCTTCCAAGCCTACTTATTTCACACAGATAGAAGGAAGACTCCAGATTCCAGTTTATTACCCTTTATGATGTCAGGCACTGTGCTACTCTCAACAGATTCACTGAAAAGGATGTGACTTGGGGAGAAGCCAATCAACAGGGAAAAAAAGCCATTAAAAATTGGCTTAAATCCTGGCTTTGAACCGATAGAAAGACTTAGCAAAAAAAAAAAAAAAAAGGCAGCTGATTTTTTAATTTCTCCCTTGAGATCGCTCATGTCACTCCTCCTGTTCTGTACAAATCCCAGCAAACCCAATGAAGACCAGTCAGCTAGGTTGTAACAGGTAATCTTGAAATAAACCGGTAATCTTGAAATAAACACTAAGTTAGACGCTGTTACAGAAGCCTTTATAAAGTCCTACCGACATTGCTTTTCTTTCTGCAGTGTATTTACTGCTCGTAAAGTGTTCAGTAGCTACCGAGAAGAGGTTTCTTCCCTCCTGCAGTCCCAGGGAGGCAGCGCATCACTGCACAACAAGCCTCGCCAACACTGGCCTTCACATCGCCCTGCGCTACCACGTGCACCTGCTCTGCTTTTGTTCTTCCTTTTTATCCTCCTGTTCTCCTCAACACCAATATCCAGCTTTATGAAATTAACAACAACTCTGCAGAGCAGCAGGCTAAGACCAAATCCAATTTTGCAGAAGCATGCAAGTCTCCCTAATTTCTCAGTGGATAAATCTGGAAAAGCCAAAAAGCAAAGGATTTGGCAGCCTGTGAGAGAACCTTCCCAGCAACTGGTGAGGTATTCTGAGGTGCAAGCAGCCCTGTTAACGTGCTTCACCTACAGGGACCAAGGGCTTTTACAGGTTCCCTGTAGACCTGGCTGGGTCTACAGACCTGGCTGGGGCAGGTTAGGACTGTTCCACTTGTCTAGAGCACCACTTTGCTGCTTTTACAGAAAAGTCATGATCAGAGAATGTACACTTGTACCCAGCTGCTCAAACTCAAATTGAATTCATGTTTTAAATTATTGTGATTGGTGATTGTCCAGGCTGCTGCAGTACAATTCCACGTGTTGTAAGGTTGGTAGCTTCTGGTAAGCTGGGGTAGGACCTCTTGGCAGGCACCTAATCTAAAGAATGCAAAGATGATGCTTAAAATCACACAACTCCAATTCCACGATGTTACGATACACTGTGACTGATCTCAGCTGACCCAAGGAAGCAGATGAAAAGCAGGCTTATCACACGGTGTCCCCAAAACCTCAGCTAAGTTGTGCGTATCACCTGCTTTGTGGCACATCCAGACACGTACCACAATTCATATTTTTGTGAAAAGGATAATTAATCTAGTAACATCCCAAATCATACGCAAATGATCAATCTCCATGGGGAATACAAAAGGCTCTGCAAACAGTAGCTGCTAAGGTAAGGTCCCAGAACTTCCGAAGCAAGAACATGCTATACAAACCCCTCCACCAACCCCTCCACCCAACACCAACATGAAAAACTGCTTAAAAAGAGATTTCCAAAGCTACATTATTTGGAACAACTGAATTTCAGAAACACTATTTGCTTTCATCCAAGACCACAACTTTGTAAGCAACAAACGGATCAAGTTCCACCAAGATTTCCTAGAGACACAGTATTTTAATGCCTTCAAGCTGCATGCAAATTTCTATCCAGCAAGGGAATTTGTGTTGAGGTTTAGAAAGTGCAAATGTGACATACTGCAGCTGCCTCGCACGTTAGGAGACACATTCTCATACTCTTGGACAATGCCTGTCTGCCAAACTGTAAAAATAGAGACGCATAAACTATACAACATCGTAGTCAGAGAAAAAAGCATGGGGAGAAAATAACGCGTACATCATCACTCGGCTGTACAGCCATGACGGACGGAGAATTCTGTAAATTAGCCTTGGCTTCTCTGAACATTACTCTGCTGGCAGTGGACGTTACTACCATGTCTGAATGAAACAGAACGGCCTGCAGAAAAAGCACACGGGACAAATCCAACTGATGGGAAGATGTATTCCCTGGAGTAAGTGGTTAGTGAGAAACTGTAACCTACTACACCAACATGAACTTAGGGATACTGAAAGTATGCAGATTTGCAAAGTTTAGTTAGAGAGCAATTCCCTCCTGGATGCCAACTCTTCATGCCCTCACTAGGGACAGTCCTTAAGAATCAGACAGAAATACAGCCCCTTCCTTCACAACTGCACCGGATTACGTTTAACAAGTTAGGCAGCAGCATCCCTTCATCACTGAACTTCTATCATCACTGTGGTACTGTAATTTATTTGAAAGTCAGGTTTGCATTTGTTTTGTAGAACCTGAGGAATGTTAAAATGCTGACATTTTTATTAAAATACTTCCTTTTTATTCCAACAGATTCTACAGCCTTAGCACTTATTTATCTTTTTCAAGAACGCTCTAATAGTGTAATAATTATGACCTATGTTCAATTGACTGGACGACTAATGAGCCTTCTGTAACCCAAGTAAAAATCCCATAAGCTTTGATAAATTGCACAGATGTAACATCACAGCAACACTCAGTCACTACTTTCCCAGAGTGAAACAGAAGCGTCGAGACAGAGCTGAGACGATAAATGTCTCCCACTGCAAATCAAACAAATGTTCCTCTTCCTTCTTTCTAGCGGGTGGGGGTAGAGTGGGGAAAACATGCATCATGTTTGAGCCCCAAAATCCTCAAATCTGAGAGGAAGGTTGAAAACAACAGGATCCCCTTTTCATTTGAAAGGCTTCCTACGTTAGCTGGATTCTACTGTTCACGGGAATGATGCCTTGTTTTTATCGTGGATCTTTCAGCACAACCACACCTACAACACCGATACAAGTGTCTACAAAGTAACAGCATCTCTTCCATTCAAGACAAAATGCAGTTGTTTTGAGGCCTTATCAGAGAATATATTACCCTGCATTTTAGTTACTGCTTGAAGATTCGAAGAAAAACATACATGGTCTCAAAAATGGGATTAGAGTTCCCTTTATCAGAGGAATTACTCTAAACGTATGGAAAGCAATCAGTTCTCCACACAGCTATTCTCATTCCCATTCTATACGTGCATGAACAAAAGCAGGCACATGCAGTTATTTCATTTCTCGGCACATGTACAGTATCAAGGAACTGACATAATCTTGGTTTATCGAGGACTTTCAAAATCCACGTTAAATAACCTACATTACCTTAAAGACAGGTTAGCAAAACTTCCATTGTTTTCTTCTATAACCAAGGTTAAAGAAATGAGATGAACCAATAAAGTAATGGAACTCAGAGAATGGCCACAAAGAGTGTTGTCTCTACATGGAATTATTAAAAACAGGTTCTGACTCTCTCCCTGAAAAGTATTCCAAAACCTGGATAATGTCCAAGCAGTATTTTGCAATTAGACACCTACTCATCATATCAGCTACCTTACAATTTCCTTACAGACTAGTATTAACAAGCTACTTCTTTCCCTTTTTTTTTTAATCAGGATGATGACTACAGATCAAAAACGCTAGCATAGATACCCTTTAAAACAGCTTCTGTTTTAAAATATTCCTTTCTTTCTGATTTGGAAGATCACATATATGTTAAGAACACAAACCATTTGTAATCTCTTTAACAGTAATTCCTTGATGGCTATCTACTAGGGAAATATAAATACAAATTATAATAAAGCATTTTGAAACCCAGAAACACTGTATTCTGAATCGGAATATACTTCAAATACCAGACTAACTTTCCAAATTCCCTTCTAAAAAAACCTGCCTTTCCATTGCTGCACAATGACTTGAAAATGGGAGCTTTTCTCCTTTGCTCAGCTATGGCAGGTGCCAATTTTGGGAAGGAGCCGTGCACCACAAGTTTGCGCAGCCCTTCTGAAACGCTAAAGATCGGCACCTGCAATACTCCTCCTAAATTTATTATGCTCTTTCTTACAGCTCAGCGGTGACACATAAGCAACAAGCAGAGCTGTGGGCAATCTGCAGTGACAATCTCAGGCTCATTTTATTTTCACCGAGAGTTTAATATTCCCACTACCCATACAGCTGGTATGTACAAAACGGACCCAAGGTATAGAAAGTCTTTGATTTTGTTACTTCCAACTGAGAATGTAGAGCTCTGCAGATACGCAGCCAGACCCTTATATACATAAGCTTTTTGCAAGATCTTCTCAATGCAAACGTGAAAATTCAGTGTATGCATACAGAAAGCTGAAAACTGACAGAAAACCAACTTAGCTTTTCCACATACATTTCCTAGCACAAAATTTAGCATACAATGGGGATCCATAACTTTGAAATACTAACAGATAACGTTGCATTTGAACCATATTTCCTGTTCTGTGGGGGCGTTTCTTGCTTTTGTTTGGTTTTTGCGTTTAGGGGTGTTTTTAATAGTAAAATGACAAGGGAGCAAAACCAATTATAGAAACAAGGCAACCTGCTCTCGATGTTAAAATGGTTGGATTCACTTTTACTGAACATCTTACCAGCAAAGTAAGTCCACTGCCTTCTAGACAGGTGTCACATACAAGTGTACATATGCAAATATGTACACTTCAATATACAGACGGGTGTTTGGTCAATTTACATAGTCGAGTGGCTCACTCAAGCTCTCTGCACTTTGAGGTTATGTGTCCCAGAATGTACTGAGCTTGTTGGCATTTGGAAAATTAAATTTAGAAAAACGTATTACTTCACAGTTCTTTCCTCTAAGTTACTGAAATATTTAGGTTTAAGATGTTCTACATCTAGCTAAGGGGATAAATCAATGATCAAGACAATGAACTTCCATTCAACACCAGCCCTTCTCCTCACCTTTCATCTCCTTATCAAAACAGGGAGAAGAGACGAGCCTCGCAGGAAGCAAGCCCTGGAGTGAGACAGCCCGAGTCTGCTGAGGTATGCAAGGAGACTGCGCTACGATGATCGCCATCTATTTGAGTGTAGCAAAAACCATCTTTCACTTCTAAATTAGAACATGCTGAACTCAAATAGCTTTGCAGAGCAAAATTGGAAGTGCAAGACTAAAATAAGAAGAGACAATTTTAACCAGGAGAAAGATCTGAAAATCTGTACAGACCTCCCAGGTTGGGTTGCTGGCATTTTTTAACCTTGACGATGTGCCAGTGGAAAAACCAGAAGGCCAACCCTTCTCCTCTACTGCAGCACAGCCATGGCCTGGGCCTCACCGAAAGCCTTTGCAAACCAAGAGGTCTGCACCCTGCGGTCCCCAGTTCCAGGGAGCTTTCAGGCTCCACATGACTCTGCATCAGAGAAAGCCCTCCACCTGAGGGCGGCTGGCACATTTAAGCCTACTGCCCAGCGTGGCACCCTGGCCTGACGGAGCTGTGGCCCCCAGAATGCAGAGTGTGCCCTGAGAAGCCAGCGCTCCCCCGGAGACAAGGCTGATGCTGTGGTTTATCACACAACGGTTGGCATTCTGATGGCGTAAGGGTAAACCACCCGATATCCCCGCCAACGTCACGAAGCGACAGGCATCCTCCGTACGGTTGTTTTTTATGCGTGTGCACATTTGGATTTGAAATTTGTATTTTATCAGACTTAGCAGAAGGATGGCCTTTGCCAGAACACGATGGAAGGGTATGTATGGAATGCAATCTCCAAATTACAATGCCTGTCATAGTTTAGAGTATAATTACTTTACATCAGAGTAAAATATCATAAACTAATCTCCAAATGTTAGTGAGCAATGCTCTTTGGTAAAATGTAGATTCACAGTGAAGATCAACACAGAGAAACGGTGGCAATAGTTGCCAAAAAAAAAGGGAAATGGGTGATGCTGTATAAACTCTTGTTCATAATTACAGGCAATTATGGTAAAAGGTAAACTAATACTTTAAGAATTCCTGCGAAAAGAATGCATTACATACTTCTTAAACAGTTCTCTTCTGGACTGAAGATTTCATTCTGCCTGGCAGCCTGCAGGAAGTGAGTGGCAGAGAGTGAAAGGACACCTTGGCTGGCCTCACTCACGGGGGTTTAGTGGGGAGGGAGATTGTTTTGTTGGGGGTTTTTTTCAATGTAATCCCTCTTCACCCAACTCCCTACATTTTAAGGCAAAATAAACAGGGTTTAACTCTCAAATGCAGACGGGACATGGTTCTCTTCTTCCCCTTTAAGACAGGTTTTCTTTGTTTAACTAAAAGCACTTATTTCAAATCTGATGGACATTAAGATAGCAGCATGTTACCCATGCAGAGCTTCTCTCCAGTAACCCCAAAACGTTTTAAGTACCATGCAAACAAATGAGTGCAGATCCCTTCCTAGGAAGGATGTATTTCAGTGAATATTCAAGTCCTAGCTCGATCCCACTGCAATCAAACCTGCGGCGTAGAAAAATTATTTTGCCATCAAATCCAGTGGTCATGGAGCCTCACAGACCATGTCACCAAACTCAGACATGATTTTCAGTCCAGATCTCACTTGCCATGAGAAAAAGATGTCCAAGCCCAAGAGCTCACTGGTTACTTCAAATAAGGCTGACTCTCCCTGGTAAAGGTAATGGACGAGTCACGGAACAAGTCATTCACCATCTGTCTTGCACACCTCAAACAGCAACCAGACCTGTGCCACAATTTTCATTTGTGTACACATACGCCTAACGATCATGTGCGTTCACACTGCTTTTTTATTCCTATGTTTCAGCTTTAAAATTGTGACCGCTGTTCTGGCACAAGAAATGAAACACACCAAGGCCCAGAAGGTGCTGGAGCACCTAAGGTTGGTACCGGTTTTCCGCAGAGAGGAGCACTGCAGCTGCACCCAGCTCCTCTGCTGCCCTTCCCAAACACTTCTGCCCTGAACACCATAAACCTAAGAGAAGGGACACTTAAGTGCATCTGCCGCTACAGCTGCCCAACAGGCCTGATCAGATGTTGTGGAAGATGTTTTCTGGCTGCAGTTTACAGGAACCTTGAATTCTGCTTGCCTGCCTGCCACCCAGCTACCAGCACGTCCCAGACGTCGTCTGTAAATACTTCTCGTGATGAGATGGAATTAGAATAAAGAGCGTATCTTAATTATTAAGAAAAAGATATACTCTCTGTAAGAGAAGTACACCAGAGCACACCAGTGGGCGATCATGTGCAACCCTGAGGTTCTCCCAACTAGGGGGGCCCCAGAGGTGTCTGGCTGACTGGTGGGAAGGAGGGTGTGTAGAAGTGGGCAGAAAATCCTGAGAAACTCTGCATACATCACATCAAGATTTAGGGTGCAGGTATGGTATGAAACAACTTATGAAAAAATAATGTGCAATTATCCCTGCTTTCAAGCCATGCAAAAATCCTGTCAAAAAAGAGGAAAAAAACCCCCATGTAACTAAATATAGATATATAAAAAAACTATACATATCTATTTGCATACACAGCTCTGTGTATATACATTTAATACTTGTGTGTGTATAAAAATGCAGTTTTCAGTATTTTAATAGAAGCAAGCACAAATTGATTTAAATTAATCTCTGAACATACTGGAGAGCCAGCACAGTAATTAACTGTGTTATTTATTAATTATTATAACCATACCAACTGTCCTTTCTCTTCATCTCTCCAATAAAAACAATTCATCTCTAATCCACTACAGCTGCAGAAATGTTTTATGGAACGTTACATAAGGTAATAAAATAGCTCCAGTTTTAGGTCTGCAGGATCCATTTCTGGCCTTCAATCATTCGTGTCAGATTATAATCTCCAGTGAAGAGTCGGATGTGATTTCAACAATCCAGTACCTCACTGGCACGTGCGAGCACACAGAAAGGGGTTTTTTTGAAGTGTACAGCACCACAGTCTGAATGGGAGATCGGTCACTGAACAAGCTAAATCTGCATGAAGGAGAATGACTGAAAGGGTGGGAGGGATGTAGTGAGCAGCATCAGAAAAATTCAAACAGAACTGAAAAAGGTAGAAGGATCACAGAAATATGCCTTAATTGAAAAGGTTTCTCGTTAATATCTGCCGGCCATTTCTTTCCATCTGCGCAACTCGTTCCCTCTGTTATTCTAGCGCAGTCAATAACCTGAGTGGGCATAAAATAGAGAATTGCTAATAGTTTAGATCAACACAGGGTATAAACCACAACCGAAATGCATTTCCATGTGCTAAATTCAGCAATCGTTATTGTAATCCAATTGCTCACACAGCACACTTTAACGATTGAGGTGGCAGGCACCGGGAACAGAGAGCAAAATGCGTTGGTTCAGACAACTGCTTACCGAATTTACTTTTGTTCGGCTAGTACATTGTTAAACCCTTTTTTGTGCCTCACAGGAAGACACACATTTTGAAGACGGTAGGGATAGCAAGTTCTTTATTTTGTGTTTGGTTTAAAATGCCTGTAATTTGCACACCCTGACACCTGCTGATCTCATGCCCTGCCTCTTCCCGTCAAAGCCCCCTCCCGGCTCTCCACACGAGGAAATCTCATTTATCAAAATTCTGTTAGCGTAAGGGGAAGGGCTACGCTGAGCTGAGCCATGGCCTTCATTAAACATGCAGAACATAAACTGCTGACACTAAGCACAGTCAACTTGCAGCACGGCAGAGGAGGGGGAAAAAAAAGAGCAATGAGACAGAAGGAATGGTGGACGGTGAGGTGGGAATAAAAGCCAGAGTTTTGCAAAGCGTTTGAAGTCATACTAGAGTCAGTGAGATTTAATCACGGGCCTGAAGTTAAGCATGTGCTTAACTTCGCCAAACAGGAATAGATCGCTAAATTATGAATGGAACAATCTATTTCTGTTCCAGGAACACGGACACTTTGTTCTCCAAACCATTCCCTCGGGGAATGAGAAAGGTGAGGGGAGGAAAATAGTAACGAAACTGGAGAAAACAATCCCTTCCTCAACCGGCCCAGATAAAGGAACTCTGCATGAGGTTTAACAGCACAATATTAAAAAGATCGGTATCCATCGTTCAGGTTCCAGTAAAGAGAAAAGAGCAATTCCCATTATGGTCAGTAATTTCAATAGGGTACCAGAGACCGGTGCTCTGGACAGCAAGAAAGGACAATCTGTAAATTTGGAAGAGGCAGGCATGAGAACAGAAATGCATTGAAAATCGACATTAGGGTTGAGGGGGAACAAAGTGGCTTTTTAAATTTTCACTTCAGTTACTGTTCTTGACTTTTTTTTCCCCTCCCTTTAATTCTCAAAGATAGCTGTGTAATGCTGCCTACAATAGAAACTTGAATTTAATAGGCACGAAGCAAGAAGGTGTGTAGCATTTTCCTCTGATCACAAGGAACAAGCACTTAGCTGTAAGAGAGATCCACAATGAGTCACTGCAGGGAGGAATCAAATGCATCACAGGTACATGCAAGCCTTTTTTATTATTATTGTACCAACTGAAAACACATTATAACTTAAACCCCTAGAAAAAAAATACCCATTTTAAACCTCCTAGTCCTATAAAAATATGTAATATCCCAACCATATATGCCTGCATTTGTGCAGTTCCAGCTGAGGCTAAGTCACACACAAGAAGGG
>NW_010248099.1:0-24112 GCF_000690775.1 Eurypyga helias | reverse complement strand
AAGGAAGGGTGTGGGTGGGAGGGGGGGAGGGGGATGGAGGGGAAGGTCAACATTTCCTCTGTAAGCTTTTTTTTTGGTATTTATAAATAAGATAATCGCTCCAAGTTGAAACTGTCTCAATACCAAAATGAATGACTTTCCATCAACTTTCAAAGAGCTGCTAAAAGCTATTTTAATATTCATTATTTGAAAAATAATATCATATCAACATTTTTTTGATATTTTGACACCTCTTAAAATGGTTCTTCAAAGTTAAGCTGGAATTAAAAGTACCATCAAATTAACAGCCAGATTTTGCGACCCTTTCCCATACTGAATTATCATCACAGTCGAGGAAGAAAGAATTCAGCTCTGATCCCTTAACATAATACTCGTTTTTCTTCCACCTTCCAGGTTTCTGCAAACATGTAGCTTAGACAGAAGAAAGCAGAAAGCAGGCACACACTTCCCCCACACTCATGGCAATGGGGCATGCACATTGATCATCCCCCAGAAGCAGTTTCTGTAGGTTTTTGTTAAAAAAAAAACATTGTATGTATTTAACAGAAATCAATAGCTGCTTTCATAGTGAAAAAGCTCTAATAGTGTTGTTTTTCTTAACATCACCTATAAAACAGAACAGGATGGCCCAATTCTTCTATCCTCTATTTGGACTTGTAAACAGTGCAGTACGTTCAGCTTGCTTAGCTTTATTCTGGTCAACAAGATGCTGCAGCCTGCCATATAAAGCTGCACACCACACGGCACCATTCAACAGTATATCTAGGTCAGCTTGCATTTTTAATGTGCTCCATTAGCCTTCCCTTGCTCACTGTATCAAGTTTTAACTTCTCCTTCTCTCTTTCAAACCTCCGTATAACTAAGCCAGGCAACACAGAGCATCCCAAGGAGTATCCTGACCATCTTCAACATTTGTTCCAAAGACACAAGTTCAAATCCTAAATTATTTCCTTCATTTCATGCCAATTCCAAGCCCAGCATCCCCAAATTTCTCCTTCAAGATCCTTTTCCACAACACTGCTGATAAAAAACAAACAAACAAATTAAGAAAAGAAAGCTCTGGTTAATATAATTCCTTCCCTCAGTACTACCTGGGCAGCTTAACAACTTCGACCTTGGCAGCATTCTGCACGCAGCACAACTAAAAAACCACGAGTTAATAAGCATATAAACAGCCGTACCCATAAATGTAAAGCTTTTGCATGCAATCGTATGTGCTATAATGATATTTAGTTACTTAGATGCGACAAAAGGCAGTTCCACATGATTCACTTCATTGCTTTCTTTCATAAACAGCAGTTAACACATTTCTCAAAATACATTTATTAATTTTTAAATTAGCACGCATTCTAACCTTTCCAAGTGTTTGTAAGGTGTACATCCCTCCACCGGAGCACAACCCTTGCACAAGGGCTGAAGCTGTAAAACCACTCTACATATAGATTACATTTACAAGGTAATCGGTACATCGGTTCTGACACAAGGAATAACACTGTGAGGAAGTTTCACAGGAGGCTCGGGGAGATTCAAATAGATCTTGATAAAGGGGGGAAAAAACAGCCAGTGGAATGAAGACAGTCAGTCACATTAAATTGAACGGTATGAATGATGCTTATTTTGCTTCAAATTAAAATGTTAAGGCAAGTTTTACTAAGGAGACTGTAAATCTGTCTAATTTCTATTTCAGGTAGTAGTAAGGATTCTGTTGTAGAATAATAAAACCCACAGAAACATTACTGCACTAGAAATGTGGCACAATTGTTTACATGCACGTAATATTAAACAATTTAAAGCAGTGCAACAGTAAGTCATGCCAAAACTATCTGTGATCTTGATCTTCCCACACATAAGAAAAATATGATTATTAAGACCCAGTATAATTAACTGTTCGCCAAGAAAATCAAAGAAATGACCTCGAAAAACAAGATTTCCCAGTGTCATTCTAATCCAATAAAATTATCCATCAAAATCACAATTCACTGGAAAACACTGTCTCACAAGAAGACGTTCTTAAAAAATGAACGCTTTTAAAAAAGAATTCTACACAAAATAAATTTAAAAAAAAAGGCAAACAAATGAAGAGTGGTTTTAAAAAAAAAATATTTGTGGTTCCTTTGTTGTTGTTTTTTTAAAGTTGCAGTCTGAACCGGAGCATGCTTCCTGCAGCAAGGTGGGGTTGGTTGCTGGAGGGAGCGGTTCTGGTCCCACCAGTTGTGCAATCAGGTAGAATTTACAGAAGAAAAAGAAATCTGGTCTAACCTGCTCTCTTAATCAAGAAGGAACAGCAAATTATTTGCAAATACTCTGTCCTGACTTTTTCCCACCCCCTAACAAAGAGACCACCTGCCTCAACATTTATTTTAAAAGTGCAGGTATTTACAAGCAAACATTGTGTTCCGCTTGTTAGATGACTTCTTGGTAAATCTGATACTCCCTCTCCAAGTTCAAACCAGCAGTGTAAATCAAAGGGGCCACACAGAGCTCTAAAGGCCCCGCCAAATCAGGCGGGCATCACCGGGCCCCACGTTAACGGGAGGCAGCTGGGCGAGGGAGGGAGGCCCGGAGCAGCAAACCCAGCCTGCCCAGGCACACCCGGCTCCAGCCGCCTGAGTGCGCCCACCAGGCAGAAACCCTGAGAGGGACGGGAGGAAGGCTCAGAAAATAAAGTCTCATTTTTGGCCATAACGCCTGTCACGGCATCGCAGCGACTGGTGTGAAATGGCGGGTTCAGTTAAACCCTCAACATGACGTGTGTTCCCACCATGAAAGCAGAACCAAACTTCACACTCCTCAAGCATTTCTCAGAGTATGGAAAGGGCAATCCACGCTACAGACTCTCTTCAGAAAAGTATGGTCGTCTGCTCCTGCTGCCACAGCAGCTGGGCGGTTCAAGGTTCCAGCAGTTAATTCCAACAAAGTGGCAACCTAAATTGGCAAGGACGTGATGGAAGAGGGATACCCATCAATCAGAAAAGCAAACCCAGTTGCCAAGCCTTCTTACTTACAGACCTCACTTCAGCAAAAACTAAACAGTGGCCCTGCATGGCACATGCATCTGTTTCTGCAAACTGCCCACTGACTTCAGCCCTCTGTACTCTCTAGGGCAGCGGGAGCTTTTAAACTTGTGTGAAACCCCAGCGCGGCCCCATCCGCACCTTGGTAACCTCAACTGCGTGGCACAGTAGTTCACACATTTTTAGCATTAGTCCCAGCTGGTAGGATGGCACTGAGCAAACCACGGGACAGCTCTGATGACAAATGACAAAACACAGTCAGGTTTCAAGGGTGCTGAGGTGGGGACGATGTACACCAGCTGTGCCCACACCAGCTTGCTCTGGAGCTCTGTAAAACACGTTACCACATACCATGCAGACTGCCTAAGTCTAACCCTGAGGCCATCAGTATTTACTCTTCAAGCACCTTCTGAAAAGGAGCATTAAACACGCATTTATTGCTAGTTTGGGCCACTGGCAAGAGAAGAAACAAGGGAATATCCCAGAAAGCCTGACATGCTCTACCTGCACAGGGACACTGCCACAGGAGGCAGTTCCTTCCTAAAGCCTTGCCCTGTCATTCCTGAGATGACAGTCCAGGAGTGTGGGCTGCAGGGCACAAGGAGGAAGAACCAACTGTTACTATACCATTTATCCAGCCCGTCTTCACATTCTCACATCTGGGGTTCTCAGCCAACACAGGAACTTTTTTTTTTTCCCCCCTCTCCTATCTGCCACTTCATCTTTTCTTCTTCAAGCAAGATTGTTTTGGCATTGTCCAGATCCACCCCCACTGCACAAGGAGGCATTAGGACCTCTAAGGAGCCCTTGCGTTTTTCCACCCTCCCACAGAGCTTTAAAAACCTCTCTATATGGGAAGCCGGAAGGAGCTGTGAGGAGTGGGACAGCACAACAGCGGGTCTTGTTTGGAATGGATTTGATGGGGTACAGCATTCTTGGCCAGATTTCACCCTACGTACTGAAGGCAGTCAGATACACTCCTCTACAGCCCACAGCACTCAAGACAGAGCTGGACCACAGTTGGGATTGTACAATGGATGGGAGAGGAACTTACAGCACTAAATCTCCTGGTGTGCCTCTTAAGTTCTACAAAACTGATTGCCCAAAACACCCCAAACCACAGAGACATCTGCTGAGACTAAACTTACCAGACACCAGGTACTATCGATTACATAGATGAAATTTCTAAAACATGGTCCCAATTGCTTGGTTTTGCATGTTGTTGGATTGTCCCAAATAACACAGCAGTGATGTGCATAGATCCAGTTGCTGCTACTGAGTCACAACTGCTTCAAAACGCTGACACACCTGTAAGGGGTCCCTAAGAATATTAAGACAGCACCTCGTTCCCTGCTCCAGTGCCATTCTATCCTCCTAGAAAACACCCATCGCAGAGGGCACTCAGAAGACTTCAGTAATCCTAAAACACAGCTTTAAAAATGACTCAAAGCCATGAGGTTGGAAAGTCCTTTTAGTCACTCAAACACCTCAGGTGAAACAGCTCCACAAAGAAAACAACAACAGAACTGGGTAAAACATGTAATCCAAACCCTGTTCTGAGTAGCAACATGGAAGTTACTGGAGGCCAATATGAGTATCTATTTTTTCTAAGCTGAAACAAATCCAAAAAGTTATTTACAACCCCCAGATTCCTAAGTCAACAGTGCACAGAGAGATGTAAATGAGGACTCATTTCTCTGTATTTTCCCATATACTAAGCACACACGTAGACACTCCAAGTGTCAACATATCAAGACAGAGATAATTCAGACACTTGAAAACATCCTCTTCTGAAAAGGATTAATTGGCTTTAAAACAATTTAATTTGGCTTTGAAGATGCAACTTTTATTAGCAGCCACCAGATGGCAGAAGCAGAGGCTGCTTGGGCTCTTCAACAAAAGAAAGCGCCTTCCTTCCACAAGGCGTGCGTCAAAAGAAAACCATTTTTAATGTCTACTTTTTCCGCTCCTTCAACGGCTTCTTTTCTCCTTCTTGCCAAGAAGTACGTACTACTTTGTTGCAATCAAGCTACTACAAATAATTTAAAAAAAAAAACCTCTTGAGAACCCGTTTTCTCAAATGGCATCTCTACTCCATCTCGCAGCTCAAGGCTTCTGTGTTACGGACGCTGCTAAAACAACAGTTTCCTTCTAGGTTTGCACAGTTGTAACTCACAGTCAGCCACCAGATGTACTCGCTTTGGTGCCCTTTGCTTCAAAACAGGAAGCTGACACGTAGCTACGCTGTGTAGCTGCATTTCCCCTCGGGATCTGAACTTCTGCTATCTGGGACCATGACAATAAGTGGGCTACAGAAGATGCACTGTGATGTAATAAAGTAGCATATGCAAGGTGGAGGAAAGCAAAACCAAAATAAACCCCGACCCCTAAAAAACAAAACAAAAATCTTAATAAACTCAAGTGAAAGCAGCATGTTTGTGAGGGGGAAAAAAAAAAAAAGGTATTTTAGTCCTAAGCACATTTGATTCTTAAAAACCACGTAACCTCTAGCAGGGAAAAAGCCTCACAAAATGCATCCCAGCAACACACACTTAAAAAGACTTAGGAACAGACTCTCACAACAACTTCCAGAGTTACGAGATTATGGAGACAAGGTCATTGCGTTACGCTGCGTCACAAAACAGAGATGTGGCCAGTCCCGGGAACAATGCCGAAAGCTGCACCACGCAGGCACAGCCACACCAGAAAAGCCACCCTTGCTGCATTTCTTTAGCAGAGCTGTGTTTCCATTATGCCGATTTCTCAATCAAGGAGACGGCTCTTCTCCTGCATGCCTCTTCCGCAAAGGAAGCGTAAAACCTCTCCTACAGTGAACACATCCAACGGGAACGCGACTCTTTTCTCAACCCCAGCAGCAAAGTCCCAGGAACAAACAGGTGACGCTCGCTCCTACTTCCAAGACAGCGTGAGACGCAGTTGCGCAGTTAATTCCGCCTCTGTGGCAAACCAACCGCTTGCAAAATATGAAAGGCTTTCTTCCCTGCCCCCTGTTTTTAAACGACACCTGCAAATCACTAATCCAGTTGCCATTTATTTCCATATGTCAAATTACAATCTTAACTTGTGCAAAGCAACATAATAGTAATGATTAAGCCAATTACATCACAACACAGCTTAAAAGGACACACAATGGAAGGATTAAAGCTCGCTACCAAATAAGAGACTCCTGTTCTTGGTGGAGCTCCCCCACTGTGGGAACATAAGTGTCTCTTTTCCTGCTGCACAAAGTTGTGAGCCTCCTGACATGTAGCTGCTGGACTGCCGTTAACAAACTTATTTATATTAATGCCGCACTAAGCCGGGATCAGTGCACCTCGGCATTAGCCGCGGTAGGCGGGCTCTGTGGCCGTCTCGGCAAACGCCGCTCGTGGCACTTCACCCATGGGCAGACAGGTTGGGACACGTGGGCGAGGTGATCTCACCCTGC
The DNA here is from genome assembly GCF_000690775.1 of Eurypyga helias. Taxonomy (NCBI): domain Eukaryota; kingdom Metazoa; phylum Chordata; class Aves; order Eurypygiformes; family Eurypygidae; genus Eurypyga; species Eurypyga helias. The sequence continues at coordinate 17,650 of NW_010248099.1, read as the reverse complement.
GCAACCGAACGAAGCCTCCTCCTGCCCTACATTATGTGGGTCAGGTAGATGCTGACAGGAACAGCCTTGGGGAAAGGGAGGGAAGGGAGAGTAGACCGAGCACAGATATTTCAGAACTCAAGCGTCCCCTTCCCTAGATAAGGCCAGACACCCATTTTCAGCCTGTCTGGAGTACGTGCCACCGCGTTCGACACCGTAATTCCAGCTGATGCCAATGCGCGGCTCCTACAACAATAAAATGTGGGCTAAGTCTTTATATAATAATCAACCTTTCAGACTAAGATTTTCAATTCAACCCCAGGGATTAAAACGTTCTAATGGAAATTGAGCATCTAAATCTCTTAGGAGGATTTAAAAAACTCAGACACTTATTTTTATTTGTTCATTGCCTTAATGTTTAAATCAGAATCATTCAAAATGGTTAAACCTTTCACCTTTTTTTTTCCCCCTGCTCTGTGCACCTTACTCCTTTTTTTTCTTTCCTTCTTTTTTTCTTTTTCACATCTTTGTATCACTTCTAATTTTCTCTACCATCTGGGAACACTGGTCCCATCTGCTAAAATGTATCTTCCTATCCAGCTAAAACAAACACAAAATAAATTGGTACTGTTAGTATTTTTCATGCCATCAATAAGCTTTAATAAGATTAATGGGACTGAAGGAGTTTCCAACTTTGAAATACACTCCTGTGTGTTGACTACAGACTTGGGCAGATACCACTCCATCTATTCACTCGTACGTTAAGTTTCTTGGCAACCAGGGTTTTGAAGAAACCTTATATATGTAAGTTTATACTCAGCAGAATTTGAATGAGCCAGGCATAACTGTTAAGTCTGTCCCAGATCACCTATCAGCTGTTCCTGATTTGCTAGGTGGTCATTTCCGCTACAACTCTCCACACAGAGCCATGCATCTATCACAACCCTTCTAAATACTGAAACACAAGGACCAGAAGCTGGATGTTTTGATTTTTTAAGAAACAAACATGCACACACACACAAATGCACGTGTAAACTAAACCGAACACCACGTGCACCACCTTCAAAAAAGCTGTTTCAGCACACTAACAGCTTCCCCCTTCTGTAAAAATGTTTGGAAAGAAAGCTGAATGGTTTTGCTTCCCACTGTTCAACGAAAGGAAAGGTTTGGACAGCAGTGCTGTCAAATCTGTGCATCTACATACTTCCCAAGCAACAGCTTTTATTAAACTGATTGAAAGACTGCTTACATTTTCATTTCCCTTATAAACAGTACTGGTCTCGCATACACACCAAATTAAAAAAAAAAATTGTATTAAAATCTCATTTTTACTCCAATAAATGCCTTGTATTCTACCTTGAGGTGGAGGGAACGTTTCGAAGGACTATTAGTAATGGTCTGCAATTTGCACCTGTTCTGCGCTTACTGAGTAAAGATAAGATTTGGCACTTCAAGGTGCCTCTTCCCTGGCTATTTTGCCAGTGTGAAACAAGAGCTTTTGTTTTAATTTTCTTCTCTAAAACAAGAATTATTTTGTCTGAATCAATATGCATATCTTGCATCAAAAGCATCCTGTAGCCAATTTCTATGTGCACTTATCGTCATCATCAAAGACTCAACGATTCAAGGGGCAGACTTGCATCAGCCAGATCTTCACCGACGACAACTGCAGTGTGGCTGAACTACGTTCTGCTGTCTCATTCAGAGTGTTTTCCTGGGAAACTGCCCCATTCTCTGCCAGCATGCATATTTACTGTGAGATTAAAATCTTGGAGAATTTAAGACACCGTAAGCTCTTTCAGCAGTCTAGAAGTATCCTTTTCTAACAACAGTATTCCAGTATCTACAGGCAACACAGTCTGTTAACAAGCCCTGAAACCAAGTGGCAAGTGCCTAAGGATAGGTGGAAAGGATATAGCCAAAACTCATCCCCTGCAGCAAACTGTGCTTCTGCTTATTGCATACAGAGGGGTCCTGCAGTGTTCCAAGCTGAGGCATACGCTACAACCAGAACCCTAAAGACAGCCCCATCAACAGTCTCAACAGACCTGGAAGTAAATCAGGCTAAAAGCTGGTATCAAGGAAAGTATTTCAGCATGCAAACTCTTAACCTTACATTCTCCTCAACTATGTTATCTGGTATTCACAATACCAACTTATTTTCTAATCTATAAAATTAAAATTATTTCTCATTTTAAAAATTGTGCTTATCCATATCCTTCATGGGCATACCAACTCATTAGTTCATGTAACACACACACATTTGTTTGTCACTGAGACAGACAGTGAAGGAGAGGAAGAAAGTGCTTTCACAGCATGCCTGAACAGACAGCTAAGATAAATTCTGGGATTAAAGAATTTGGGAAGGTAAATTTATCTTTCTCCTTGATTGATAAAAAGTAGACTACATTCCTAGACATATACAGTTCACTATATAATGCAAAGCTAGTATTTTAAGAGAGTAAAAAGACCCAGTTCTGAAGATTCGGTTCTGAAGCTGAATCTTATAGAAAAGTTGCCGGGGACTCCGAAGGATGATGTTAAGAGTCGGAAACAGTACTGACTTGCTTTTGTAGAAGTGAAGCTTAGAAGTAGAAAATTCTTAAAACTTTCAGTAATAAGGAGGCATTTCCAAGGATGTCCATCAAAATGACTCCAAGATCGAAAAACACCTTGCAAGCCTAGCCATGGAAAAAATAAGAGGTCTCCTCCATGGTGTTTTAGTTGAGAGAGCGATTGGCTACAGTAATCTTCAGTAATATTTCTGTTTACCCACCTAGTCTGAAGGATTATGGAGATGAGTTCACAAGAGCTGACCCTCCAGGTTTATTAAATATTCAGTGAATATTCTGTATGCATGCTGGGTATTAAATAAAAACCAGAAAATACTGCAGACTACCATATGTTAAATACTTCAAATAATACTGGAGTAGCTCTGTTTGTTTTTTAATGATTTATTTAAATCACTTTATCACATATCAACATAAAGATGTACAATGCGAACACAATGTAAATTCTGGCGTCATGAATATTTAGGTGCCTTTAAAGCTTTTTTTTTTCCCCCTGCAGGTTAATTTTGTTTATAGTATTCTATATAGGCCTGGAGAACTTATTTCATCTTGTCTTTTTTTTTTTTTTTAAAAACCTTGATAGTAATAGCACTGTTATTTTCTCACCTGCAGTAGTATCACAGCATGTGGGCCTTCAGCAGCAGGAAACTCTTCATTGTCATGATTTAGCCTACGGTTCCTACAACCTCCTTCTTTCCCTCCCCATCCACTCTCTTTCCTAGCTAACTAGTTATAGCCTACACACAGTCTGCCCTGCTTAAGATCATATGCTATTAGTGCTCAGTTAAAACCATGGTTGTCACCGTAAGGTTCACTGGTCAAAGAAACTCAAGGGAAAACTGGGATACAGCCCATCCATTTAGCAGAGCGGGTCCATTGTGGTCTCTCCACATGCATACTGCACGCCAGACACTGATCTACAGTTGAACACAGGGTGATGCAGCTGCTCAACGTACTGCTTTCTACTTGAGATGCCCTGTGAAAAAGGACCATGAACAAAGAAGTGGCTTACTCAACGGACTGCAAAGCAGGTAGCAACTACAATGTTTGAGCTGGGATCCAGCATCTGGGCAAGTCCCTTCTTAAAAGTCACTATAAAGCTGATGTTCCGTGTTTCCACATGGGCTGCCCCAAGTAAAACTTGCTCATAGGTTTTATAACCAAGTGACAGGATGAGGAGAGCCTGTGTGTCATTCTCAGGTTACCACACCTAAGGGAAAGTTTCTGAATTGGTGGAAGTCACAGGATCCTCAATACTCAGGTTGAAAATTGTCGCCTTCTGTGACGTCACATCCAACAATTTAAGTTGATGGGACCTATGTAACAAAATGCCATCAAACTATACACCTTGTGTCCAAATGTAGCACCCTCGGAGGCCAAGACTTCAACCTGAAATTATAAGGAGAAAGACCATTTCAAATCTAGACACTACCACTCCACTCTCTCCTGAGCACAGCACCACAGTCCAGGCAAAGAGGGGATCTGTGTAGGAAGATGCCAGTCTGAGTCAACCCTAGGAAACCTACACACGTACTGAACCAACAGCTGACAACAGAAATCCTCAAGAGAGGAAACGCAGAAAGCATTCCTCGCGACACAAACAACGTTTCTCAACCCAGACAACGTAGAGAGGGTCTGTCAGCGTCCCAAGATTTACTGTACTCCAGCTGGAACCTCATTCTCCATATGGAGTTCTGGCTACACCAAAAAGCTGCCTGAGCACAACCAGAATCACCTGCCATGGCAACTCCTTGTAAAAAAAGGGCTGGAAATATCTGAACTCTTCCCCCCCTCACATTACTTTCTAACCAGGCTGGGTACTCCTGCACCAGGTACTCCAACAGCACTGATGGGAAACTGCAGCAGAGGTCCCTCTTGCAGGCTCCTGTCCCATCTGTGCACAGCGAGTCCTTTGAAAACTGCAGAATTCCGGGAACACAATCTCCCCCGGCACGGGCTGAGACTAGCTGGCTGCAAGACACAGTGAAGGAAAGCTTGAGGAAAGCAAGCTGCTGGGTCACCGAAGGGTGCTCCAAGTCATGGTCCTTGCTGGCTGCCACAGACCGCTCGGCTAGAGGAGCTGGGACAATCTGGACAACAGGCAACAGAGGTGGAAAAGCAGGCACACCGGTTTTTCATTAAGCTCCTTAAAAATACTTCACACTTCAGCACCTTTCACCTGAGAAGCTCGGTGCTTCTATGAATTCTAATTAATTAAGCTTCCCAATACACCAGTGAAGCAGGAAATGTCATCATCCCAATATACAGGCAGAAAAGTGAGGCAGAAAGAGGTTAAATAATTTCTTCGTAGTCACATGCCAAGCCGGGACACACTTAGGTAAAGGTTCCCAAATTTTTACTCCCAGGCTCAGTTGAACAACTAGGAAATTCTCCACTTCTCCGATTTACATCCTGTTTTAAATGCCTACTGCTGCATTATAATTTATACAACTAGTATAACTATAACTAATGTATCTAATCTCCAGTTTAAGTTAAGAAGAGTGAAGGATTTAAAGCAAATCAAGAGGGAAAAAAAATGAATGTCAAGTTTCAGCCTGAAGCACGTTATAATGCCAGAGTTATAAACCCCTGAACAAGAGGGTTTATAATGGAAAGGCTGATAAACTAACAATGATGGCAGCACTTAAATATATTTATGTCATGATCTAGCAGCATATGCCATCTCTTCATCTCTAAATTAAAAAAGGGAGGGAAAAAAAGGGGAAAGAAGATAAAGCTTTTATAGGAGCTAGGAATAAAATAAGAAAATGAACCTGAAGTTACCCAATTGTGACTTGTCCAGCTGATCAGGAATGGCAGTAAGAGGCTACAAATGGCATCTCATTCAATAGGAGGTAGAAAAAAAAAAACCTGAGTAAATAAAATCAATCTAAAATGATATGTATTAGCTACTTATATTAAGCTTCTAATCCTTTAGGCACTTTATAAATATTAAACAATCAGTCCTGGTGAGACTGATAAATATCCATAATATATTTTACAGATGAAGAAACAGACAGAGGGTTAAGTGACTTGCCCAAGGCCAAAAAGAGAATAATCAGCCACCGGATTGGAAATAACAGTATGACGGCCTGTCACAATACAGTGCCCTGCTCAGATGCTCAAGTGACTTCTGAGAAAAGTAATTCCAATACCAGAAGCAGTCCAGCTAGGGTTAATGTCGTACCCACCTAAACTGTGAGTGCTCATTTTCACTGGGCTTGTTGTTTTGAGTACAACATCCAGCTACCGTAACCAGACAGACCCCAAAACCTGACCAATCTTGTTCAAAACTCATTCAGTTTTCTCTATTCCGTACTGTGCCGGTCACGCACCTCAGATGCTACCTCGTGACCATTAATGCTGACCACGGTGCTACGCTTCTGGTGCGGAGATTCATCAGGAAAACTGGAGCCTTCTCTGTGTCACTGGGTCCCTCTCTACTCCCTGCATGAACTCAGGAAGGCTGCTGACCGCCTGCCAGCCCCAGTCCACCCAGCCACCCTTGCTCTGCTGTCCCTGCTGCCTCCTCTCCTTCCCAAGGTATCCCAGCTGGGCTAACAGCCCCACCACTACAGCCAGCCCAGAGCTGCCCTGCCCTCTGCCCCGCACTCCCTCAATGCTTCCACCCGCAGGAGCACACCCGGTGCAGACGGGGCAGAGCATCCGTTTTTGGGTTCCGCACTCCCGCTCATCAGCGGAGGTCACCTCACCATGCGGGGACCTTCGCTGCAGAGGACAGCGGTACTGTCAACAAATGAGTTGTGCTAAGGAAGCTCCTGCTTGCTCAGGGCCAAGAGAACACTCGCAATTGCCAGTCTCAAAACGTGTGAATTAACGTGGCACGATGACTGGCACGTTTACAAAACTCAATCCTCCTCCTTTTCACCAAGAAACCGAGACGAGGAACAAACTGTGACATCAAAGAGTAAAGCAAAAGTTTAAGCTGATGTAACATACTTAGTCTCATTCACATACAGAAATATTATCTCTTATGCTTGGAAACATAAACCTCGCAGAAACAACAAAATGGTTTGGAGCGCAGCTATTGGTCTAGATAGTAATTGTAATTAAAAAATGTTACTATAAAAAACCAGCACAAACAGGTCTGATAACACCACTTCTGGTTTTCCAAGAGCGACCACACCACTTCCGCGATAAATACTGGTCCTCACCTCGCAGATGATGCAATAAAACACCCTCTGTGTTCTTTGTTACTACTGTGGTTACCGGTGTGCTAGCATGTTAGTCCATTCGCTTTGGTTTTCACCTCTTCGTGTAAGAGGCAGCTAAGATCAGGAAGAGACAAGTAACTGCTGAGACTGTAAGATACACGATATAAAGTACTGAAACAAGATGTTGGACAACACAAGGTTTTCCTCATGCTGAGTTTTAAAAAAAACCCACAGCCAAAACGCATTACAACCTGGGCTGAGAGGACTCCCCTCTAGTGGGAATGAGGGTGTACTTCAATCAGCACCCACATCACCCAGGCAGAAGAGAAAATTTCCATAAGAAAAAAGCAAGCACCATCTTTCTCTTAATCGTCTTCAAAATATATCACTTCCATTCCAATAAACAAAAAAATGAACAAGAGATTCATTATTGCTCCCAGATAATCAGACATTAATTAAGAAGTTCTCAGTAAATACTTACTTGTGGCAGTTAAGCATTTCCTATTTGGCTGTACATATGTAAATACATTATCTTGGGCAGGGGAGGTGGTGTTCTTTTACAGTGACAAAATTCACTGTATCATTACAAAAAGCAGACATGGATCTTGAAGCACCGCTGATTTCATGTGTATATACACATCTGTATCACACACAGTAGCTCTCCTGCCGGCACTGCTCTGAATCGTTGCTTCAGCCCACTTCCCACCCCACGCAGAGTGTTACAGCTGAACGGGCCTGTTTGCCCCGTATTTCATTTCTACGTAAAAGCAATTTTTTTCCACTCTTCCTTGGTGTTTTTTCCAGTCTGCCTAAAGAATCAAAAAGACTTTTCACTTCTAAGAAACAAACCCAACCCACACTAGAGTACCTGCCATTCTGGGCTAGAAGGCTACTCTAAGTGGTAAGGGGTAAGCGTCGGGGTCGTATTCTAGGGAGCGTGTGTATTAATCTTACACTGCGGATCAATTACATGAGACTCAAGTAGTGGTTGCAGGAGCATCCCACAGCTGGAGCAGGCCTGTCCTGCCTGGGCGATTCACCCCTCCTAAAGCCCCTGAAGAGTAACGTCAGGAATACCCTCAAACAAATTGGGGAGTAGCCCTGAGTCTCTTTTTGTCAGAAGTAATGAGACTTCCTCGGTATTTTTGTTTTGCTTTTCAATGAAGGACTCATACAGCTCTAATTCAAGAAACAATATTGTGTCGCAACCAAGAGACTGACAGTAAAGCATGCACAGAGTCATTTATATCTTCCTGTCAATGAGAAAGGGAGTTGAAACGTAGGCCAAAATCTGAAGAAGCAATGATGAGCAATACCTTTTGGAACGCAGTTGTACAACCTGGCGATCAGATGATGCAAGGAGTTACTGCAAACTAGTCTTCTCCAAAGCCAGGCTCGGCGCTGATTCGGTTCTCAGTTCAGTCCAGCTCCTTCTTGTCTCATCAAGCCTTTGTTTGAGACAGGATTAGCTGGGACTGAGCAAGAGCCACGGGAAGTGGGATACCGTTAACAGGAGAAATTACAGCTAGGCTTAATACCTAGACTGTTATCCAAACCACAGAATATGAGGTAGCAGTACGCAAGGAGAAAATAACTAACTTGCAAAAGACATGGGTGACAGAACCCCTCTCCATTTTTTGGGGCGGGGGATTCTGAAAATAAGCACTAACAATCGTTTCTGACGCATGCCAATTCCCATATAATACCCCGTTAACATTAACGCTGAACAAGATCGTCGATCTGCGTTGAACTACCCAGGCAAACACTCCCAACACAACACACACTGAACGCTGCGCTCGGGCTGGGGTCGGGGCTCATCTAGGGGAGGCGCCGTTTGGAGCTGGCAGGTGAGGGGGTTACAGCCACTCGGGCAAGGAACACAGACGACCGGAGCCGCGCTGATCAAGGCAAAACATTCCGCACGGGCACTTACAGTTTCCATGGGTCACACGTGAGAATTTGCCCAGCTGGCTGCCAATTTTATAGGCTTTCTATTGTCATTTGTTTGTCATTATTAAACTAGGAAAATTATGGCACAGGGCTTCTCTGATACGGAGGAGGTTTTTGCCAACTGCCTGCTTAGTAAAAAGGCATGCTTCTGGCACTTGTAAAATACGCTCAAAACAAAGTAAATGTGTGTGTTAATACTTGCACTTTGCAGTACTACTGTTTTCCCTGTTCGGTAAAGATCAATCAGATCAGAAAGGGCTCTCCTTCCCATGGTAACAAAAGCCAAAAAGAACGAGGAAATGCAGGTGCTCTTGCTGAATTAGTCAAATCACCCTGCCATCAGGGTGCACTTCTTGCTCCATCGTGACAGGGCAAACCGCATCACTCTGCCCAGTTCACAGTCACGCTGTTTGCTCTTGTAACCACCCTCCGACTCACACGGGTCGTGGTGGCAGGTGGGAGCAGGCTCAGTGGTCCCCACAACTTCCAAAGGGGACTCATCAGTCCAGGCGCAGAGCAACGCAAATGGAACTCCAACTACTATTCCCACACATCGATCTTGCTGAGCTGGCCTAGAGAACTTGCCTGGACAGCCTGAAACACGGAGAACGCTGTGCTGTTTGGTGCATACACCCTCATAATCCTTTTCTAGTGCAGATTCTCAGCTTTTAAGGTTTTCCCATCAGCCTAACCGCCCACACACCACCAGTTCTGAACTCTTCTTTTTTAAATGAAGGTGACAAGAAGTTAATCCAGTTTTCATTTTTCAAAGTCCTTAGAAAGTTTAGTTCAAAGATGAATATGGCTATAGTCACTCATATCTTTACAAAATCCAGGCTAAGTAGCTGTTATATCTCCCTCCCTTTGCCTTCCTTTTAAAGTAATTTAGGATTCAGCAATTGTAGAAAATGGTTGTCCTTCTTCTCCTTGGAGCAGGGACAAACTTACATGACCCACACTAGTTTCTGGCAGTTCTTCAAGGACTTACTGAGGGTGTACACAGCTTTTAATGCACGCAGAACTGTAGGAGTAGACTTTGGTAACTGTGACAACCCTTCCTTCCCTTTTTCTCCGATACCTGCCACCAGTCCTGTTTATTTTTAAGGACAATCACGCATGTTGTTCAGGCTGGGTTTCAGGCCTGTGGCTAGCGAGGACTGGGCACGTGCCCCGGGCAATCCTTGAACAAATAGACCAATGACACACCTTTGTTATGACCCTGAATCTATGCCTGAAATAAAGGCACGATAGTTGCACAGTATAAACTTCATGAATTGAGGATGCGTCAGCTGAGATTTCCCCGCTTTCTATACAAAGTCCGTTGAGGCTACTTACTCAAGACCTTTCGGTTAAGGCAGTGCCATCTCCTCACAGCCTGACCTGTGTAAAAACTGGATACAATGTGACCCGGTTCACCACAATTACGCATTAAATCTGGCATCCGCTTTTTCTTAGACTTTCCCTTTAATTTATTTTACTTGTTCTTTGTGGCATCAGTAATTTATCTCTTAGCTCACCAGGTCTAGCAATAATAATCATGAGCGTTCTAATTTCTGAAGCCACAACTTTCAACTCCAAAAATCCAAATTAAGTAACAAAATGATCTCTTTTTAAATGATTGAATAGCTTTATGCGCTACCTTGTGTTAAAAAGGTTTGAAAAGATGTTTCAAGAAACCATGCTGCAGCTGGAATTGCTTATTAATTCTCCTCATTCTCCTTATTAGCATGTACAGACAACAGAGTGGCTCAAGGACGCAGCTCACTAAAGCAGCTCTGTACTCGGTCGGCCAGTGTTCGAGATAAAACACAATGATGCCTCGTGTTCTTGAAAGCTGTTTAGTGGAACAGATCTGTCCTGCTCCTATTTTTAAACTTTTTCTTAAATGCCAATGTTTTTGGGGAAGCTGATTTACTACTACAACAACAAAAATCATTCACATCTTCAACACTCTGCCCAACACACATTCTTGGATGTGCTATTGACTAACCTGCTGGTTTAGTCTCCCATTGCAAATATTTTGCAAAATCCTGGGAACAAGGCCAATCCCTAAGAAGCAGAAAAATTAGACTCTAGATATTAGCTAACTGAAAGCAATAACCATCAGCCTTGTGAGATATAATACTTACAGCAGCATTATACATATTAGAAGCAACTCGGGAGAAAAAAAAAAAAGGCTGTGGGCAGTGGGGCAATTCCTGTAAGGTCAGAAAGACAGAACGGTACGAACATATTTAGGTCTGCGCCAGGAAACAACTGTTACAAAGCCCAGATAAATTGACATTTGAGATTGTGTACATGTCTGCTCAGCACACGCTCACTGCAGGGGAACTTATGAGACCTACCTGTGAGCACGCTCCCATCCCTTACAATTCTGCGGTAATTTATTCCTCCGTGGGCACCACATAAACAGCTGATCAGCAGCAAATTCATGACAGTAACATGTTCATCTGCTCGTGACATTAGGAGATGAGACAGGTAAGATATGTATACACATGCATGTTTTCCCTCTGTAAGCAGATATTCATAGCTCAAATTCTTTTGTATTTTTCTGTCATACTGTTTTTCATACAAATATGCAAAGATGTGTAACACAGAACTAGTTCTTTCACACCAGAGCGCTGCATGAAACTGAGTAACTGCACTGAAAATTAGCTCTTGATATTTATTTGTTTGACAATGTAGAGATCAAAATGATTGTTGTACTTAGCCTGAAATATCAGAGCAGTTGCTATTTGATTTCCCTTAATAAAAGAGTGGTAGATATTATAAAAACAAAATTCCAACCTTTCATCCTCACGCATTCTAATATATGGGAAATCCTGAAAAACTGTCATTATGCCATGTGACATAAGCAGTAACAATTACTGCCACCAGTAAGCCTTTCATTTAGGTATTGTGTCTGCATCTTCCCTAATCCATTTCTGTTTCTTACACTCTTGTTCCAACACCCTGATTTCATTTTCATTCTGCGCTTCCCAAACTGGGAATTATAAAACCTCGTCCACTGAAGTCCACTGCGAAGGGTCTCTACGGCAGCCGCTGTTGTGAGTACTGGCTTTGCTAGGCTGTGGAGGGACCCTGCTATGGAAAACATCGAGAAGGGTTAAAACATCGCTGCCTTCTACTCCAGGGCTGGAGGTTCCCGTTCCCATTCCCACAGCTCATCAACACATGGCGCCACCTGAACACCCCCCAGCCCTTTGCAAAGTCGGGTCTGCGAAGGGTCTCTACGGCAGCCGCTGTTGTGAGTACTGGCTTTGCTAGGCTGTGGAGGGACCCTGCTATGGAAAACATCGAGAAGGGTTAAAACATCGCTGCCTTCTACTCCAGGGCTGGAGGTTCCCGTTCCCATTCCCACAGCTCATCAACACATGGCGCCACCTGAACACCCCCCAGCCCTTTGCAAAGTCAGGTATCGATCGATAGAGGATGTCATCCACCAGCACCTCAGGGGTAGAACTGAACACCTTCAGGGCCGCTATGCTTTGAAATACTCCAGAAAGTTCCAGAAGGGCATGTTTTAAAGCCAGGCCCAACAGTGGGGAAGGTTTTTGCTGTTTAAGGCCACAACTGCAGAGTACTCCCCTGCTCCCACTTCCCACCTCTCTACATGATTATTGTACATGCCACCTGTAAAGGCAAAAACAAGTACAGTCCTAACTAAAACCATGCGTCTTAACAATCTTGCCTAAAAGAAGTCAAACGATTTGCAGCAAAAACTGAAGGTAAGTGACCAAGGACAAAATCTTCACAGAAACAAAGCTTCAAGTTTCTACTCTACATTATTCTGTCAGCAGCTTTCTTATTTAATTGAGCCCGTATACAGCCAACATCAAAGATACTAAGCTATTTTGTGCTGAAAATACTGGAAGCATGTTAGGAAGAGGTGGCAAACAGAAAGGATCTGTCAAAGGTAACAGATGTATCAAGGGCACCAAGCACTGTGAAGAAGGTGTTAATTATCTACACTGAAAAAGAAAAGGTATTTGAAAAACAGAAACTGTTTTCAAGAGATTCAACATATTCCTATTGTGCTCAGGAGAAAAAGCTTCCTGCACCTTAGAAAACATTATTTTGGGTACGTGGGTTAAAAAAGGTGGTTTGTTTTTTTTTTTTTTAGGGGAGGCAGCACACAATGTAGGGAGCACTCTCAGAAACACGGTCTTAACTTCAAAACCTTTACTGTGTCTCAACCAATTTCAACCGTAAATTGCACTCTTTATTCCTACTTTTAATGGAATGGGCAACTAACACAACCTAGCTCAGTCTCAAGAGTAAGAGGAAAAGACCACCACCTTTTTGTAATTTAGCACAATCTCCACAGTACTTTCAACTCCTGCCCGACGAGGACTGTTTCACTTTCACCTTTGCTCTAACTGAAAGAAGTGGTACTTTGGGAGACTAAACCATGAACAAGCAAAAAAGTCACACCCAGGCACTTTTTTTTTTTACCCTTTTTTTTTTTTTTTTTTTTTTTAAACTGGAGGACCTAGCCTACATAGAGCTTGGGTTCTTATTAACTTTTTTCTAGACTGTATATGGTCCTCCTTGCTCACAACCCAGTTTTGAGTCAGGAGAAAAAAACTGATTCTTTATTATACCTCCGCTCCCCATCTCCACCTTCCCTCGTAGGACTGGTGAATTGGGACTTTCTAAAGCAGTTTTGAGAAAACTACTTAACACAGAAAAGACCCTTTTCATTTTCAACAGGGAAGGGGGAGGGTAGAACCTGAACAGATCAGAAAGGAGATGAGCAACTACTAAAAGCAAGGAAAGCCTCCACCTTTGTACAAAAAAGGGCTGAAACGTTTCTCTGAAGGTAATTAAAACGTACTAAACGCATGCCTGATATTGCATAATCAGCTAAATTAATGCCGCTGCCAGCGGAGTGCGATATGATCATCAACAGAACCACGGTGGTCCATGCAAGAGTAAACTACACAGGGAAACGGCCTACACAATTGCCAGCAGGGATGTAACGCCCTCAGAACCCAGTCCATGCCTTCCCAAAGCTCTTCCTGGTGTCCCCTTCGCCCATATCGGTATTGTGCCATGTAGAGGGGGTGGCTAATACTGACAACATCTGGGCAATTCACTTGGGCATCGTCATATCCAGAGCACAGGTTTGGAAGGGATGGTTTCCTCAACGAAGTATCAACACACCTGCCAAGCAGCCAGGCAGGAGGAATCCCCTGGGTAATGTTCTGTATTTCATGCGGTAACTTGAAGAGGTAAATCTGTGGAACAAGAATCAGCTCAGCTACATTATTTCTGCCAACGACCCGGGCTTTTCTCTTGAATTATTTTAGGCTGCATCCCCATTGACTCTCCATGAGGTACAAAGATTGATAAACACTCTGACTGGATTAACTGCTTTAAAAATTATTCAGATGTCACAGCTGGCCAGTTTTTGACCCTTCTGGTATCAGGATTTAAGAGTTTACTGGGAAAGAACAAGTGCTCCAGACAGTGCCATAACTCCTACACAGTCTTCCACCTCCCAACAGCAATACCCTTCCTCAGAACTGAGGGAAAAACTGGCTCTCAAATCTAGTCCAGCTTTACACCGAATGGGGCAGACTAAAATATGAACATTCCAAGGAGTCATGTCAGCCTTAAGTAGGGTGCAGAATAATAATAAAAACCTTGATAAACTGACAAATTGTTTGTGTTTTTTTCCATTTTACTCCAGTTCTCTATCTGTTGCAATGAAGAAAAATGCACACAAGCCCAGAAAACATGTCCTCCAAACAGACACGTTCCAGGATTCACATGCACAAAGCCTGAATTTGCATACAGGAATCAAACAATCAGGTTTCCTCAAATGCTTGAGCTACTTACACAAATTGGGACTTCTGCTCACCCAAGCAAGTGCACAATGTACAATTCTGCAGATCGCTTCAGCATTTCACTTTTTTGCTATGCACATAAACAAGAGAATAATTTTAAATCCAAATTCTTCACAAAAGTTACTTCAAGCAAACAGCAGCTCACTTATAACAGCCTGATTAATTGCAGAATCTTGGCTTCAGAATTCAATTACATGTTAGAATATTAAAAAATCCAGAGTCCATAAACAATGACTATAAAACTGTTTATAGCAGTTTTAGTATTTTATTTGAATATTGCAATATGAACTATAGATGTTGCCCACCACCACCTTTTCTTATTTGTTTGCTGCATTTTCTTCATGCAAACAGAACAAGAACAACACTCGGGGCAAGAGGAGAGGAGAAAGGATGTGGCAGGCTATTGACACACCAGCTTCTCACAGACTGATTCTTCATTGTGCTTCATGCCCGCCCTGTGAGTTTGATTCTGGGTCTAACAAGGGTGCTTCTGGATAAGTACAGGATACAAGCTAGCATTTTTTTTTCCAGCCTGTCTCAATTTCAAAGTAAGCTCCCCATTCACACTTTTATTATTATTTTTATTATTATTCAAAGCAAAACTGCGAAACAAATCAATTGCTAACAGCCTTGTGCAGTATTCTAAACTTAGCATTTTTGTACGACAGTGTGCATGTACGGTAATATGCCGTGCAGCAGTGCATGCTCAGGCACGAGAACCTTGCATAAGTCCTCAACTTCAATGCCTGATTTTGTAAAGATTTCTTCTTTCCGCACGTGTACGGGTTAGCCTACAAGAGGATACAGCAAGCACCTGAGCAAAGATTTTTCTTGTAACTTCTCCTGAAGAACTAAACCCCAGCACTCGCCCTGTTTTCCAATTATGGGATCTGCACCAATTATAACAGTAAGCTGGCAACCCGGGAGACTGCTTTTTATACTCATTTTAAGCTCATTTTACTCAGAATGTAAAGAAAGACTTGAACTACAATCTCAGAGGTGAAAGGCTGGAGTTTTAATACCTGGACTGCGCGGCCCTGGCAGGTCTTTTCAACACTTGTCTTGTGGAGTCCATTTTGTTTCTGTATTTGTTTCCACTAAGGTTCCCCTTCTCGCCTCAAACAAAGAATCTATCACTGTATTTATAAGGAAGGCAGTCATGGACAGGTTCTGCTGCAGCTCATTTGTTATGTCTCACTCTGAGTTTACAAACAGCTGTCCCATGCATCTCCACTGGATCCAATTTTAGTCCAGACAGGGGAAATCCAAGCCACTGCTGCCCAAACAACATAAACACAGGAAGATTTTCAATCAATCATTTCATTAATAGGAACACGTCTAATAATCTAAGGGGAGGGTGTTTTGGAAGAAAGCCTATTTTATTTCAGAGCCTGAAAAGAGCGTAATTGCGCGGCATTGTTCTTGTGCTAGGCAGGGCTGTGGAACGACACTCTCACAAACCAGACTTCGGTGCCGTGGCAGATTTCAGTAAAACCAGCCTTGTTTCTCCAACACAAGTGGCTTTCAAGACCACTGACAACTTTGAATTAGACGGTAAACAGACTAAATAAGACTTGCACAGCGCTGGCATTCATCTCCGCTTTGATACAATCAGGTCAGTGCCCACACAAATATATTCCTAGCATGACCATTATTTCTGGCTTTCTTCAAGTTGTTTTACCTGGACAACAGCCTTAAACACAGCAATTACTAACATAGGAATTACTTTCTCCTTTTCTCCTCTGTGTCAGCCTGTTGTCTGCCTCAAAACAGGTAAACGTCTAGAAAGAGACTGCTTCTAACGCAGTTATTTCTATGCTGTTGTGTTTTTACAGAAAAACACTGTGTCCTCCCTTCTTCTATTTGGAGCATCCACACACTGACTCCTTAAAAAATAAAATAAAAGTGAAGAACAGTGCAAGGTGCCTTTTTTTTTTTTTTAAGGGAGAAGAAGCAGAAGCAGCTACTTTTCAGTCCTTAATTTTTTATTTTGAGTAATGGCTGTCCCTTCATCAAGAGGCTCAACTTACAACCATGATCTCAGATCCACTTTTACCAGTGGGTGTCAGTGTAACAGTGTCATGATAGAAAGGGGGGAGGACAGGGAGAAAACATATGAAAAAACCCAAAGATTTATTTTTAAATGCCACATCTATATTAAAGAAAAATTAATGTTTCTCTTCAGAGCCTATCTCAGTACTAATCTATTCTGCCAAGACCCTCTAACGCCGTGTGTGTTTGCGTTAACACGCCCAAAGTAAATTATTTCAATTTTTGTTTTCCAGACCCATCTATGTTCTACGTGCGTACGCACACAGGCAGGCACGTGCGGTAAACGTCTGGTACGTAAACCTTTTTCATCCTTCTGACAAAGTGAGACTGCCTCTTTAATTCAAATTTCACAGTGAGCAGTTAAGAGGCTCTGCGGACCCCAACTTATTAACCTGTGCCAATTTAACTAGTATTACTCAAGAGGTTCAAAAACCTAAAAATAGGTGTTAATCTGTGCAGACTGACAGGAACTAATCAGTACCTGCCCTGTCACAACTTCTGTCCCTCCTACTCACTGGGGGAGGGGAAGTACAGCACATGAGGAGGGAAGGAGAGTCCCTTTTTTTTTCCCCCCCCAGCTTGGAATTGTCTTTTCTGAAAGAAAACAACAAAAAAAGTAATTTGTTAAAGCTCCATTTGAAAACTCGTTTCGGTACGAGCAAGCAACGGGTTCCTGAAATCCAGCACTGCTTGAACGTCTACCAAATCATTGTCAAAGTGATGAAATACGTTATTTTTACTTACCATAAAAATAAACAAGCTTAAAAAACACTGGCCCTAGCTTCCAGTCTAATTAGCTGCATGACGCGCATTTGAAGTGTTGAGCATGCCAACTTTTGTCTTTTCAAACGCTGTTACGTTAATTAACAGCCTGGTTCTGAGCCTCTCCCCGCCGCAGGTAGGTGCGCACGTACCCACGCTTCGCTCGCCCGCTTCCCTGCGGGTCCCGTGCGCCGGCGGTGCCCCCCGCGCTCAGGGGCTCGCCGCCCTCCGCTGCCTTTCGGGAAGGCGAACGGCGTTTACGTGCCGACAGAAAAGCAACCCCAGTCGCCGATCACCGCCGGCTGCCGCT
>NW_010248098.1:60644-81173 GCF_000690775.1 Eurypyga helias | reverse complement strand
TGCTAGCTAGAGTTAAACCATGACAATTTCCTTCAAGCCTCTCATATTAGTCAAAGACTTCCTGGGAACAGTAGAACGTATGTACCATTTCTGGGACTGCCTTTAGGGCAGACATACATATGACTTGCTCATAGAGTTCAAAAAGATGCAGAAATATTCATTTAAGGCCATTATTTAAATGATAGTGTGCTCACATGCCTGTTCAATGAGTCAGGAAAATCTCATGATCAGGATAAACAATATATGGGAAGTATCACTGTGTCTACATACTGACGTGCAACAGAGAATGCTCAGTGTGGTGTCTGATGTAGTGAAAATGCTACAGATAACAGAAAATGAACAGCACGTATGTCACCAGAAGAAGACTGCTGAAGTTCCATGCAGCCCCTGTTCTATTGTCCATAGGGATTAATTAATTTTAAAACAAATGGGTTTTATTCACTTCACAGCTACCAGATTCATTAAAAAGTCATAGTAAGTTGATTTTGTGACTGGGCCAATAAGCATATGTTCTAATTATAGTAAGGATGAATGGCATGACCAGTGATAATGTACCTCTGAAATGCATGAGACTGGTGCACCCTTATGCTCTGAAGGGAACTGAGGAATGTTACTTTTTTAGTTATAGTACACTGGCATTTCTGAGAAAGCGCTGAGCAGCGAGTGTTTTTCCCATGACATCTCTGAAGTCATTCAGCACATCTTTGGCCTACCTTCCTGTAGAAGCCAAAGCTTAGTTTTTAATGTTTAGATGCAATGAGATGACTGCTTAAGGTAGTTTCTCTGGCATGAAACAACCAGAAAAGATAGGGACTGATTAGATGTGATTTGTTGCAAAGCCCTGCTGATACTTCTTATACACTATTTCTAGTCTTAACAGGTTAGCAACCAGTGACACTTGGTACCAAAGAGAATTCAAAGACAGATTCTGAACTTGTACACTGTAGGAATAAGCTTTTTGTAGGTGGAATCAAATCCAAACTCCAGGCTCTGAATTAATTCAGAAACTGGCAGGAATGAGGGGATACATGGCATTTGTCTTTTTTATGAGCTGCTGTCTTTAAAATCCTGGTAAGTTTAGGCTACCATGTTTGATTTATGCTCCAATTTGGAAAAAAAAAATGTAATTTGACAGCAATCCTTGAAAGGTTATTCATAGGGAAAATTGGGCCAGGTCCAATGGCCCAAGAGAGGCGAGGCAGCCACAGCTCCGTGTCCCAAGGTCCAACCTGTATTGAGGTTAACCTCATGTATTCCCAGTAGGCATACGGACACAAAGCACATGTATCCACCACATATGTGCATATATACATGGCCAGCCACACAGATCACACAGAGAGACACACACAGCAGACACAGCCATAGACAGTACAATGGCCTCATCCTGCTCCTCTCTCTGGCTAGGCAGGATAGAGGTCTGCTAGTGAAAATATATATATACCCATATGTACAATGCAGATCTCCCCAGCAGCTGGGCTTGTTCAGTCTGCCCAGTAGCTGTCACTGAACCCTTGTCCCCCAGTTGCTGCAACCTAGAGGTAAACGCTTATGAGTCTACAGCCCCCCTCCAGCTGCTCACTCACCCATACACCCTGCTCCTCTAGAACTGGCTGGGGCTTCTCTGGAACCCTGCAGCCAACCCACCCTGGTCTTGACCTTAAAGAAACACACACACACAAGTGAGTCTCACCCCTGGAGACTCCCAGCCTGTAGTCTCTCTGGCAGCTGTCTGGGACTCCCCCGGTCCCTTTCATAGCCAGCTCCACCAAGGTCTCACGCTTAAAGACTTCAGGCACTTCACCTACTCACCAGCTACTCCAGTTTGATGTCCAGTAGTACTCACATACTCAGCCTCACACCTGTACATGCTCCAGTTGCTGGTGGTCTGAGACCCATAGGGAACAACAAACTATCTACATGTGACTGGCCCTTTTTATCCCTTATCCCCCTATTTTTCCACACCTGCTCCTCCCCAGGTGACCTAGATCCCTCTCTTCCCCACCTTTGGTTCTTCCCCTAAGCATCCCATAACAAGTCTTGTGCAATCCCTAAATGCTCTTCCTCTGCATCCCATAATGTATCTCATACCTGTAGGCAGGGATCCTCCTAGTCCAAAAGATGCTGTGGTGTTGAATTATGTTGATGTCTTGGATCGTGAATAAGTGACCAGAAACTTTGTATTTTTTTTTCTCTTAATCATAATCACACATTTGAATGTTTTCTTTTTTTTCCTTTTTCAGGAGCATCACAGACCAGAGTATGAAACAAAACTGATGCAGAAAAAGCTGAAAAATAAAAACATGAAAACAGAAAATTCAAATGAAGTAAGATCCAACATACTCTTTTCACTTATATGGGATTTGTGGTTTGTTATATTGCCTGTCTCGAATGGATAGTTTGCAAAAGATGCTTTTTGGTGCTCTTAATCAGCCTTTTAAGTTGCTTGCTAGGGGTCAGGTGCTATGTAGCCCTGCAGTGCCATTGCACGGCTTTGAGGTCATCCCATTGCTAGCTCTGCAAAGTAAAGCATTTGGCATAGGAATATGGTTGACAGGTGATTCAGGATCTAATCTGTAGAGTCATGAATGATTAGTAGGATAATCACCACAGGAATTCTTATAGCAATGACCTATGATTTCAGTACTTTGTGGACAATAAAGGAAACAGCTTTTATTACACTGATTTCATTTGCACAGGTAGCATTGGCATCTTAGTAAAGTTGCACTTAGAGTTTTGCAGTTTCCATAGCATTTCCATTATAAATTGTAAAATAATAATTGGTATATCATTTCTAGATTGTGTGTTTAGGCTTCCTCCAGTGATTTTAAACCTAGGAACAAGTACTTTTTTTTCCCAATCCCTCTTGTAAAATGCTGATTGAGGTCTGTTTCCTAAGCATTTGTAAGTCACTGTAGACTTCATCCATTAGGCTTGTGTAAACACTTCTTCTTCCCACATGCCACATGTGGCAGTGAAGCCAAAGCATTCTAAAACCATGTCCAGTTTCCAGGTAGAAGGAAACAGCTTGCTTTGTTTAAACTTTGAGAGTAAGTACTTGAAGTAGAGAACACCATTTTTCAGGTTTGGTCCAAAAATTTAGCCTTCCATTTTATGAAAGAATGTAACTATCCTTTTCTTCTGCTGATCACCATCAAGTCAGTGAAGTGTTTCCAGTGAACCTTTTATCCCAGTGAGACTGCCTTTCACCTGTTGTGCCCAACCAAACCCCAGAGAAGTCAACTGAAAGATTCTCAATTACTTTAATGGGCTTTGGATCCCACCCAACACCAGTAGGGACTCTGATATAGCACTACAGGGAGGTCTTCCCTTACACATTAAGTAATTCTCTAGGCCTTCCAAGTTAGGGATAAAAGGCTGTAAAAGACGAATAAAGCAGCTGCTGCCATTCAGCTTTTTCTGACTTAAAGTAAGTGAAATCTGGAAACAAGTCAGTGATTGATGCTGTAGAATATGAGACTTTTGTAGTGATGAGGCAGTGCTAGATGATTAGCTTGCTTAAATGAGAAGCAGAGAAATCACAGCATTATATATTAGAAATTAATTTAAGCTAAAAGAAATCAATAAAAATGAGGAAAAAATGTAAAGATTCAGTGCTATAAAAATCATAGAATCACAGAATGGTTTGGGTTGGAAGGGACCCTAAATATCACCTAGTTCTAACCCTCCTGCCATGCGCAGGGACACCTTCCACTAGACCAGGTTGCTCAAAGTCTCATCCAGCCTGGCCTTGCAGAGAGCCAGGGATGGAACTTCTTTCAGATATCAGGAAGGGAAAGGCTTTCCTGGATTTTTTTTTTTCCAATTCCTTTTTGTGCCAATATAGATAGAAAAATTGCCCTCAGAAAGATGAGATTTGCTTCAAGTTTTTGGTGCGTCTGTACGAACACTTTCTCCGATGTCCTTACAGGAGACAAAATCCCATTTTGGAAATTGATATAGGCATTTTTAACTGCAAAATGCAAAACAGAAGAAAAAAAAAAGAATTGTATTAGTATTTAACTCTGAAAAGAAGTTATTTTAGTTCTTTGGCCATTTCAGTATTTTTTGGAAAAGTTTACAAGAGTCATCCCAATCTCTTTTTTAAACTTAATTAAAAAGTAAAGTACTGTGACTTTTTCCATCAAACAGTTACTCATAGGAAGCAAAGTTATTCATATAGTGGAATATTTAATTTGGGTTGATGAAGATAAATTTCTAATAAATACATTCATCCTGCGACTTAGTGACTAACAGCTCTCCTCAAACTACTGGTAAGTGTTTCAAAATTCTGAGTAGTTTTCCATCAGACAACATTTTGCTTACTAATTCTGTTGCAATCCCTTTTTTTATTTCCCTCAAATTCTTTCCAGCAATCTGTACATTAGTCTGGGTTTGGAAGATGTGTTGCTCAGTGGTTTGTACCTCAGTGTCCTCTGATATTATAAGGGCAAGAAATGTTTGTGTGAGACCTGCTGAAGAGGAAAAAGGCCAGGTGTTTACCTGAACTGTTAAGTTTACTAGAAGTGTGTAAAAGTTCATTTTTGTTTGGAAGATCCTGAAAGTGATTAAAGGTGATAAGTCTTCAAGACTGCAATAGTTCTGACTAATTTTTGAGGTTTTAGTAATTTCTTTTTCCTTCTTCAGATGGCTGTATGTTATCCTCATTGCAAGATCATTAGCTCAGGAGCTTTTGCATGGCAGGTTAATATTAAGGCACAGGTTTCTGTGAGGTCTCTGGCTCAGTGCTGCTGTCTTGTTGGGTGGAAGCCAGGGTGCAGGGCTTTGTCATATTCATAGTGCAGATCTGGTGTCTGGACTTGCATCAAAGTAGAGGTCTCTCTGTAGTTAAAGATTCAGTCCTAATTTCTGTTGTTTGTATGAATCCACATGCCTGTGCAGTCTCAGCCTCATCATATCTTGGTTGACAGTCTAATGTCGTGGCATAAATCTCTGTGAAGTTCTCGCATGGATATTTTTAGCTTAGTAGTGTAATTTAAAGGCATATCTTTTGGGTGTAGCTGGTCAACAACTGCAGTGTGCTGTGTTGATATCAAAGGGCAGGTTCTGGCACCAGTGCCTAAAAGTTCTCATTACTTATCTAATGTGAAGTCAGAAGTCTTCAGTTCAGCAGCTGTGGCTTGTTGGGATAGAAATGATGCCAAAGCTGTGGCTATTGTGAGAATACCGATTTAGAGCTTACTTAAAAGCATATATTTCTATAAAATTACTGGCTTGTTTCCAGTATGTTAATTCCTCTGTTCCGGTGAGGATGTGACCAGCTTTATGGCAAGAAACTGAGCTTTTATGTGAAAAGATCTGTGTACTGTGCAATTTTCTTTTTTCTTTCTTTTTTTTTTTTTCTTTTCCTTACTCCAACACGGAGTCTCTGTGAAGTTAATTGCGTTATTTTTTTAATGAAGGGATAGGGGTTTGGTTCTGGACTGTTTTTGTGATTGCAGATGAAAATTGACACTGCCTGCATACTCTCTTAAATGATAACGTGGGAATACCTGTTAAGAGGAAACCTACTTCAACAGAGAGTTTTCTCTTTCTGCTGTTGAAGTCATTAAATTTAATGAGTGTGGAAGATGCCCAGCACCTGTCAGGCCCAGTAAACATATGAGTCACTCTACCCAGGCAACAAATTCCAAATCAGCTTGATGAGAATGGCAATGGAAAGCATTAAATATCTAATGTATTACTTGTCCAATGGGGTTTGTGTTATAGAATATAGCATTTATACAAATAATTCTTAGGTTATTTACACTACTGTAATAAGCAAAGAACAAAATTTTAGCCTACGCTACCCTGTGTGGTTCAAGCTGTTTTAATAAATATTTTATTAGTTATTTTGAGAGTGGAAAAGAAACTGTGAGGGCTCAGAGGATTTCACAAGACTGATGTGAAGTTACTCACAGTAACACCCTAAGTTTTTACTGTTTCAGAAGAGAATTCATTTAATGCTAAAGGAGTCAAAACATTTACATAAAATGCCTCAGTTTAGGTAGCAAATGAATAAACAGATAGTCCTTATAAATTATAGCATTCATTTAAAAAATTACAAGTTCTAAAGGACTGATTCTGGAAACCTGTAATGATCTGGCTTATAATCAATCTTTGCAGTCACATAAATAAAGGCTTGCAATGTAGAGCTTTTTGATTCATGTACATTAAAAGGCTTCTTTGTCCTTACAGCAGAGCTGAACGCTCACGTGTGCCTGCATGAATGCATGTGTCTGATAATATATTCATGTAAATATGGACAGTGCAAATGTTGAAATAAACCAATTTTTTTTGATGTTATTCTTGTTTAATACATTGAAGATGTTGATAGAAATATTAAATGAATAAGGTAAAGTTACTTTATCTGCAGAATGTTAACTAAAATGGTGTTGGATATTTGTGATCTTCTGATAAGTTGTTCCTCTCTCTGTGCAATAGTAATGCTCTCAGGTCAGGAAATGAGAATTGGTTTTGTGCCTGAAAACATGCAGATGGGTCTAGATCCAACTCTCACTGGAGCTGGTGGAAAGAAAGACTTCCAGTCATTTCTGTGAGAGATGGATCAGACCCGGACTCCTTTGCATTAAATGTCCACCTGATCTGGCACACATGATGCAACTTCATATATATTCTACTCTTTCCTATTCAGAAGGAAACCCAGTAACTCATTCTACATATTTCTCAAGGAAAAGTTTTTTTTTTAGAGACAAAAGGGCTTGTCTCTTGGCTCATGTCCTTACTTGGAGCAAAATCTGAGAATAATAGGATCTGGTATTCTACCTTGTCTTTAAATCCTTTTAAATATGAAAGTGGCAGAATAAGTTAGTAAATTGTTAATTCAGCTGGTAATTGAAATAAAAGAAATAAATATTTATTTATAAATTATTGTTTCAGTTAATGACTGAATTAAAACAAACTGGTTGGAAGACAAATGTCTCTATTGTAAGGATGATAGAGGTAAATATAAAGTAGAATTGTACATTGCTGAGGAATGCTTTATATATCTATATTTTAAAAATTTTCAATATTGAGAAACATGGAATAGTAATTCTTGTTACTAGTTGGTTCCTTACCCAGTTTCGCATAAACAAATCTCCCACAAGGCCAAGGAAACACTTCAGATGTTGGAGCCCACCTTTTTATTAAACAAGCCCTTGATAACATTAAGTAA
Organism: Eurypyga helias; assembly: GCF_000690775.1. Taxonomy (NCBI): domain Eukaryota; kingdom Metazoa; phylum Chordata; class Aves; order Eurypygiformes; family Eurypygidae; genus Eurypyga; species Eurypyga helias. Next base: position 73,999 of record NW_010248098.1, on the reverse strand, counting down.
AGAAAAAAAAAAATCTCTTTTGTTATATATTAGCTGTAACTCTGTAGAAGAACCTAAGATAACTGGTCACAAATACTTATTTGAAGAATATGAATTGTAAAAGAATTGTGACTAAACCCGGAGTTCCTTAAGCATGAATACTGAGAAAATAATTTTGTAGCATTTATTGGCCATTATTATTAATGTGATAAAACCCCCAATTTTGATTCAGTATTTCTTATATTGGTCAATGCCTTTCCAGTATCTTTCATTGCTTTTCTTTAACATATAACTTCACTTTCCAAGCATATGGTATAGTAAGAGGAATATGTAAAAACTGATTTTTTAAACTTTTTAACTTACTCCTCGCATCATTAAATTTTAAAAGTAAAAAATAGACAATGATTGAAGATGAATGATGACACTTATCATGATAATCTTAAGGAGAGATCTCATTCTCGTTATTGTACCACTATTTTGTTGACTAATTGAATTTGGTCACATTTGAAGGGTAAATGTTATAATTCTGTTTACTTGAGTTTTGGGATGCACCTGTTTTATACCAGAATATCCATAAGCAAAATTTGGGTCTTCAAAGAACTGTTGACATGGTCTTTCAGTGTGTTGTCATTTAGATGTGTGGGTTCTTTGACTATAGGGTGTATGATGTGTATTCAAACCTCTTTCCTATTGTCTTGGAATTTAGTTATCTTTGTATTGAGTAGTTTAAAAAAGGCAGCTAAAAATGTCCCACTTGCTCCTTATGTCTCTGAAAATCTGAGGTGGGATTTTCCCATTTGTATCAAATAAATGAAATCAAGGTATAGCCACAGTTCTGTGCTCCATTTAGTGCTATATTCCATTCAGCCTTCAGAAGGAGGTAGCTCTTCCTGTAGTCTTGATAGGAAGAAAGAAAATGCTTAGAAATATGCTATCATAGAATGATTCAGGTTGGAAAGACCTTCAGGACTTTACCTAGTCCAAACTCCTGCTCAAAAGGGTGTCAGCTATGATATCAAACCAGGTTTGTCAGGGTATTATCCAGTCAGCTCTTGAAAACCTGCAAAATGGTACAATGTTTTTGGACACTACCTGACTGTCCTCATGGTAAAAAAGCTCATTAATATCCAACCTGGACTTCTCTTCCTTTGATTTATGCCCACTGTCTCTCATCCTCCCAGCATGTACCACTGTGAAGAGCCTGTCTCTGTTTTCTTGATGACCTCCTTCAACAAGCTGAAGAACTTTGTTGCTCAGCCTCTCTTCATGGGTCAAGTGCTCCAGGGCTCTGTGCTACTCACAGAAGTTAAGCAATCTATTTTTTCTACTGGAGTGTACAAAACTGAACACAATATTTTAGATGCAGGCTGATGAGTGCTGAGAAGTAGAGGTGATTGCTTCCCTGGATCCACTGGTTAAGCACTGGTTAATACAGCTCAGGGTGTCTGTTGGCCTTTGTTGCCAGGGCACACTCCAGCTTGCTGACTACACAGATACCAAAGGGTCTTTTCAGTAGAGTCTGTACTACTGCAAGGAGTTTTCTGTTTCAAAGGCAAGTCTTTGCACTTGTCGTTGTTGAATTTCTTAAGGTTGGCAAGACCCATTCCTTCAGCATGTCTAGGTCTGTCTGGATGGCAGCCACATACTTTAGCATATTGACTGACCTCTCCCCACTCTGATGTCATCTGCAGGCTTGATGGTCAATCATTCCATCACCTCCTCCAGGTCCTTCTTTAAGATGTTAAACAGGATAGTCCTAATATAGACCCCTGCAGTCCTCCAGCTGTTACAGTTCTCCAGGTAGAGTATGACTCATTAGCTAATGCCCTCTGAGCCAGGCCATCGATCCTGTATTTTACTGAAGTCAAGGCAAATGGCATTGACAAATCTCGTCTTGTCTACAAGTCTAGTCATTTCCTCGCAGAGAGCAATCAGGTTGGTGTGGCATGATGCACCTTTGGTGAATCTGTAATGACTATTCACAATCATTTACTTCTCCTCTATGGGCTCAGACACGGATTTCAAAACCACTTTCCAAGACACCAAAGTCAGCTGACTCCTTGATCATACTTTTGTCCTTTTTGTCAAGGTGGATACAAAATGTTCTTTCTCCAGTTGTCAGGGCCCTTCCACGGTCTCAGTGTCCTTCCAAGAGATGAGAGATCAACCTTGCAATAACATCAGCCTACTCCTTTAGCTTCCTTTCCTCTTCTGCAAAGATAAAGGTAAAAAAAATCACTGCTTTAACTTTTCTAAAGAAATAAATAATTGTTTTGCCTAGACATCAAAATAGTGTTTAACTTGGAATACTGAATGCTTTTTTATTCCACTGTTGGAGACCAAACACTGTAGATCAGAGATTTTATGAAGAAGCTACCTTATGCTCATGAGACTCTTTCTGCCGAAATAAAAATAAGTGGATATTTTCAGATGAGAGCTTTGAATATAGAAACAGAGAAGACAGTGCTGCTGTTTGTCTTATTTGTGTTACTTAAGATTTTGGCTCAAGGAAGCATTCTTTCTAGGGCAGTACTATAGCTTGCGTTGTTTAATCATGTAACTGGGCCTTAAGCATATGATTAAAATTAAGCACATGTCTCAGTGTCCTGAATATGGATACAATTAAGTGCTTTCTGGAATTGAGGCCTAAGCTTCTTATTGACAACAGTCAAGATGATGCATCTCTTTCCTATTAAACTGAATGGAAAGGCTCATTCCTACAGGTTCTATTTATCAGTACTTGAATTAACTGGAGTTCTGCCTGAGTAAGTAATGAAGTATTAGTCCTTCAGTTTGCAGTTACTGCAGATGGCTTGCTATCACACTGTACCCAGTCAAAGACTATAATAACAAGTTAGAGGGTTATAGCAAAGTCTCAGGTTGAAAAATAAATCTCCAGAAGTCTTCTGGGGTTTAATTTCATGCAGAAACTTGAACTTAAGAAAAACTAGAACATTTTCCCTTTCCTGTGCGCTGGTGGCAAAATCCTGTGTCTTGGAGCATATTTTTTTACTTTCTGTTGAGCATATTTATAGGGTAAATTTCATGCTATTAATCTCCAAGGTCAAAACAGAAGCCCAGATTTGGGACAAAATTTACACAAATTGGCTGTGGAAACAACAGTCAGTTAAGCTAGTTGCCAAGAATTTTTTATTTGATGCATATTGCAATCCTGTCTGAGATTTTAAAGAAATAAACTGCATTTACATTAGGATTCCTTTGGGCATCCATCCCATGAAGATTGAAATTCCACATACTCCAAACTTAAAGAGCTAAAGAAGTCAGTTTGAACTGCTCAGCTTTTGCAGTTATTACCATGCTTAACTGAAAAAACAGTTGCCTGCTGATCTGCTAATTTTCATGAATCACTTAATTTAGGGGTAAGATGGCATTGTGTTTGGCAGCTCCTTCACACTATGGTATTTTACATAATAGATAAACTTGAATTCTTACCAGGTTATGCAAATTCAGCTTTTTCTTCTATTGATGTCACCTGGGTATTGTACAACTAAATTTAGTGAGAGTAGACTTTATTAATGCACAATAACAGATTCACTGTTTCTTTCAATTTCTATTGTTCATTTAGTGAAAATGTAAAGCTTGTTTGGAATAAAGCATGGAATAAATTAAAAACTTCCAGTGGCATACTCCAACTCCAGCCTCAGAGAATGGTTCACAGCTAATGATATAAAGATGGAATATTACCTTATTAAACATTGAAAAGAAACCTCTCATGCATCTTCTCTTCCATTAAGGAGTCCACTGAAAGATGGTGCACTAGTTTGTATGTGCCTTTAGCTATTTCTTTGTAGGTAAGCATAACTATTCAAAATTCAACTCTCCACATGGTTTTCCTCTGTTCTTAAAGTTCTATGAAATCAAACCAGAAAATCAAAGAAGGATGTTACACAGCTTTTACATTTGACTGATGCCAGAGTGCAAGAACAGTTTTAATATTTACTGCTATATTTGGCCCAATGGCAAATTTAGCTAAAATCTTGTGTTTAAAATTGATCTTGTGTTTAAAATTGGTCTTGTGTTTAAAATAGCCACCTTCCTGCTGTGGCAGTCTGTGTAATCCCCTCCCCTCCAACCCCCTCCTTCCCAAACCACAGTGAAGATCATTCTGACTGGTTTAAAATTGGATGGTCCTTTGAACAGCAGTCTGGAATCTTCCCTAACCCATAGATAACAGTTGCCATCTTTTTGCATAAGAAATTACTGTGGCTTGGTGAAAGTGACGGTCATCCCGTCAATGTATTACAAAATCCATCCTATAATCAGCTGATTTTTTTTTCTTTTCTTTTTCCCCAAATTCTGGGTCCACACAGTGAATTAATTTCTTACATCTGTTTCCTCCTGTACTGTCAATCCCTCAGTGCTCAGCTCCCTCCCTTCCTTCCTCCCTCCCCACACATACCTAGGTAGATCAATAAGGATATTTTACTAGGCCTTCTGGGATAGTTGATTTTGGACAGTGATAAGGTATACTACCTTATCAATCCTTCCACGTGATTGCTGAGACAGAAAAACTGTGCTTTTATTTACCTTATTTATTTTATTTAAAAGATCTTCTTGTGTTTACTTATGCCTGTCTGGTGGATGTCTTTCAAACACTATGCAAACCATTGTTCTTTATATGGGGAGACACTTTGTCTCTCTTGACAAAACTGACACTGAATAACAAGAAAAATAAAATTAATGTGATCTTCTTGGATTATTTAAAGGGGAAAGATTATCAAATCCAGACATGAAGCATGAATGTTCTTAATTTGCAGATAAAGGAAACACTTAAAAGAGTTTCAAAAAACTCTTCTTTCTATAAATGTTGAATGTGAAGTTGTTACTGATTTTTTCTTTTTACTTGGTCCATTGCACCTAACTGGTATATTAGAAGCAAAGTGTGTTTCTTTATGGAAGTATCGTTACGAGATTGTGAGTCATCGTGCGAGGCTTTATAAAGCCAAACCACAAATCTCCAGGTAACAAACTCTTTCAGATATATTTTTTGCAACGGTCTGCTATTCTGGAAACAATACTGACAGAAAATATGTTATATACAATAAATTAAAAATAGTCTGTAAATAAAGTTTTTTTAGTGCAATAAGGTAAACTTAGAGAAATGAAAGGTGTCAATTAGTGAAGTATTTTGGATTGAAGAGTTTTGGGACTTGAACACAGAAGATGTTTAACATTTCAAAGAAATTAAAAACTCTTAAATATTACCATGACTTTGCATCCAATGCATGCATGAAAAAAATAATAGGAAAGGAGTCTGGACATAATTACGCTTAATCACCTCAAAAAGGACATCAGATGTTAGAAGACAGGTCACAATGATTAAGAAATTATTTTTGTAGCTATGTAGTTGGAATTAAAAGTTGCAAAAATGAATTCTATATTAGGCTTTTAAAAAGAAAGTTAAACCAATGGAAAGGTCTTTAAACATACTGATATAAACCCCACAAAATAACTGACACACCTATGTAGTCACAGACTACATGTGTGTTAAGGTGTTGAAATGTTGAAGTGTGTGTTGAAGTGTTGCTGAGTGTTTCTAAGTGTACAGCGTGGCTTCTCTTTTTTATTTTTTTTTCTTTTATTTTCTTTTCCCATGCTTCATCTTTCCGTGTGTTCAAGTGCTTACCTGTTGATTCTTCCAGGTGAAATGAGACAAAGGCTGAAAGTATCAGGTTTTGGTATGTTGACACTACTTTTTCTATAGGAGAAAAGACGTCGTGCTGAATTTGTCTGTATGAACTTCAACACATATTTGCCCTCCTCTGTATCTTTAAAGGGAGTTCAAGATGTTATAGGGTTGGGAATAGCTTGCTTGAAGAAAGCTAATGTAGAGAATGTGGTAAACTCTGCAGGTGATCTGAGCGTTTAAAAAGGTCTGAGGATCACTCTGTATCTTTAAAGGGAGTTCAAGGTGTTATAGGGTTGGAAATAGCTTGCTTGAAGAAAACTAATGTAGAGAATGTGGGAAACTCTGCAGGTGATCTGAGCATTTAAAAAGGTCTGAGGATCTAAAGCTTTAGAATGTAGGTAAGTCCTGTTCTTGACAGATTTTGTTTCCCAATGGATATGAGACAACGAAAATATTTGTTCCTTAATTATTCCTGCCCCAGGCTTGTTCAGGTATGGAAACAATCAAGCATGGTGGGGTTCTGCCCCTCTGTTCTTTGGGATTAGAAAGGTCCCATATTAAAAAGCTAAGTTTTCATCTACTTTCATTTATTACAGTACAAAACTACAGCTGATGAAAATTAAGACCTTTTGAAATAAGTGCCAAGCCAGGGAACATCACAGACTTGTAAGACGACTTTTGCTCGTTAGTTTCTCCTTATGAAATGGAAATCTAGAGCATATTGAGAGATACAAAAACTGAATCAGAAAAATGAAGACAAGAAGCACAAATCTGATGAGAATTTTTAACAGGTTGTAGAAATAATCAAGTTGACAACTGCCATTTTGGCCAACTTCCAGAATGGCTAAGATTGAGTAACTAAGAAAGTATATGTTAAGCATAACATAAAAAATAAATTTGGATTTTTATTAATTAAAAGTGTATTTTACTAGGTTTGTCCTACATGGTAAGAGCTGGTCTAAATGCAATTGCATGGGCACTGGAGCATTACCAGACTGAGCAATCAAGGTGCAGGGTTAGAAGCAAGGCTGAAATCTAAGGACAAGAAAGAATATAATGAAAGAATAAAAATAATGACAGGCTTTTGAGGAAAAGAGTAACTATGCAATGACTTACAGAACCTCATTGCTATCTATTTAGGAAAAATCAGGCTAAAAACATTGTAGACTAAACTTTTCAAACCCTACAGTTTGTAAGTAGTGAAGACTGAATAAAACTTCCTGTAGCATTCTCCCACCCCATCTCCTTGGGCCAGTTTTATGTAAGGAAGAAAAGAAAAAAACCTCATAGGTGGTGAGGCAGGGGAGAAGAGTGGGCTGAAAAAAAAAAGATCTTGTTAGCTGATTTGGTCACCAGGCCGTGATCCATTGTCACAGCAGCAGAACAACATAAATATTTTGCCCTGATTAATAGTGCCAAAACTGAGCTTTGTCTAAAGCTGGTTTGTTGTGTGATATTATAAAGATTGTAATTTTTTCCTCACCTGTCCCCTCTTCCACCTCTCCCCACTTCTTTTTGGTTTTCGTTTTTAGGTAGCATGGGTTTTAATGTAGTCACCAGGAATTAGTTTTTCATTGGCAGGTGCATGATGTGTTCATTCACCCCTCCCATTCTACATCACAAATCTCTACCTGACAAGCAGTTATGCATGCCTGAAATCTTATGCATGTACATAAACACTTACTGAACCTGGTTTACAAGGAGCTAGATGCTTGGTCTTGGGTTGGAAAGCACTGAAAGAGGGTGTTAAAACTTACTACAGTTTTTTTTGGATCTGGTGGAAAGACTATGAGTACAGACCTGTTATGAAGACTGCTTACATGCTGCTCATTGAAATGTAAGAATTAAATGCAAATTAAAGCTCACCTGCAGGGAAATGGTGACATGACTCAGTACAGTTGATACAGAAGGTACACATCATTGGTTGCAAAGATGAAACACCCACGGACCTAAGAGGTTCTGTGTATTAAATACAGATTTTTGTATTAATTTAACTAAGCAGAGTTTACAGTTTCTCCTATTTCCTTTGCTTTTGTGTGGAGTCAAAATTAACTAACCACTGAAGCTAAGAGTAGCATTTACTGTCTTCAACATAAAAGTATTAAATTATAGCTAGGAATTGCATAACTTACACATTCACAGGCAAGAAAATATAACATGTAAGTAACAAAGAATTTAACCTACTCGTAGTAAATGTATGTGCATTTCCTCTAGATGGTTAATTTCTTTTCATTGTAGTATCATATAATTTTCATTTAACTATTTGTTATAGGTGGGATTTCTGAGTCTAGTAAGGTTTCACCTATTTTCAGTAGCTTACAGCTGCATAAACCAGTAACTTTTGGGGGCCAGAATTTTCTTTCATCAATTTCTGAATAGAGTTTGGAATTCCCAACTTCTGAATGTCCACATTTTCAACTGTAATATACTTTTTTATGTAATCCACTGGACAGAAGCCTAGAAGCTCAGACAACCTCTGACTTAAAAATGCCTATGCTGAGTCTTCTCCTACTCCCTAATTCTTGTAATGCACAAGCTCACCTTCACTCTTTTTTCACCATTGCTGCAATGTAGGCTGGTACTGGCCTGTGTTTGCCCTGTATCTTTTAAAACTGAGACACAAAATTTTTGTTTCATAAAGTTTACAATGGCTGCAAACCAGAAAGCAGAAATGACACTTTTCTAAAATCTGTCCATTGATGCAAAATGAAGCTACCATCGCGATTCCAGTGCAGCTATCTGCAGCTCCAAGTATTTAATTTTTTTTTTTTAATGTTTTTTAACCAAAGTTTTTTGTCTCTAAGATATCACCAGTTATTAATTAAGTGACATACTGGTTCCTTCTACTTTGCTAGATCCTAGTGGAGCCATTCAGTATAAACAAGAGTCTTAGAATAGTTTGCGTAGGCTTGAATTGTTAGAACTGAACTTTTAATTCTCTGGTGAATTTCAGCAGCAATGATTGTACCTGTCCACTTTAAACATGTGTCTAATTCACATTCTTGTGTCTTTCTAGTGGCCAAATTAAAAAAAAAAAATCATTGTAATATTGTTTATAAAATCCATGTCTCACAGAAGATTGCAATATCAGTGTAGTACTGTCTTTAATTTAGGGCTACATTACGTCATTATCAGTGTTTTAAGGTTTTCTGGTGTGGTTAGAAGTAGAAGTTAAACTCTTGCTCTGGAGTAATTCTGAATGTGCTGCTGCCCATCTCGTGAGTCAGTTATGACTGAGTTTTGGGTAATCATTGCAGAAAAACAAAGGTAACGGGATGTGATGTTTAAATGCATTTCAGTTTCATGTGCAGCTGCATTGCTTACAGTGTCAGCTGGGTTGATGTGATAAATCATTTGTATTTCTCTAAATATTATTTCTTTTAAAATGTAAGAAGCAGTTATGACAACCTAGAAGGAGTCCAAGGCAGAAAGAATAGATAGTCAAATTGTTAGTAGTATGCAGCTCTTCTATCTGATACTCACTGAAATGTATACCCAAAAGAGTATGAGGCAGTAGCGTAGCTCTTCATTCCATGGTTCCTAGCCATTCAACAGAACCATCAGGATTGTGAGAAGTTGCTGGCTGTTGGCAAGGAGAGCTATCATCTTTCATATGGTACCTAATGGCAAGATTATGCGGAATGAAAAGTGGGTCAGCCAGCTGCATTCAGAAGTTTTTGTTAGGGAAAATTGCCATATTGAGTTTAGGAAGCTGCTTAAATCCCTGGGTGGCTGTTGGTGAAAGTATAGGAGGTAGAAGTTTCAGGCAAGAAAAATAAAACCCAGTCAGCCAGACGAAACTTAAACAATGAACCTTGACAAGCCTACCCTGAAAATCTGGAGAGTCCCAAGTTCACAGCAAGAAAGTTTCTCCAGGTTTCCCATTTTGCTTCTGGAGCTTTGAACTGACACAATGCTGTTCTGCAGGAGCTCAAGCTAAACGTGAAACAGCCCTTAGGGAGGCCCATTGCAATAATTTAGCAGTATGCAATGAAACTCACTAAGGATTATGTTCTGTTTCAGCTGAGAAATAATTGGAGCCCATACAGCATGCCAAAGCACTTCACTGCCCAGCCTGCCAAGTGTGTTGGCTGCAGTTTTGTGAGGAAGAGAAACCTTGAGTCAGTACCAGATGCACTGTGCTGATGCTGGTGGAGCTCAGGTATTCAGCAGAGGTGGCAGCTAAGAGATGAGCCGTTGTGGAAGGATGGCACATTCCTCCTACGGTCTCAGGTGGTCTACGTTTGGCCTCTCCTCAGGAAGGGATGCTGCTCATTGGTCCAAGAGCTTCAGGTATAACACTCTAATCACAGCTCTCAGGAATGCAGGCCAGAGGATAAATTTAATTTGATTAATTTTAATTTTATATATGACTATATTTTCAAAAGGGATTAACAGCCAATAGCTCCCACTGAGAATAGTATAAGCTGTTGGGAGTTGAGCACCTTTGAGAATCTGGCCAGCTGTGCCTTTTCAAAAAGCATCTCTAAAGTTTTCTTTTGCAAGGACTGAAAGAACAAGCTCTTCTCAAAAAGTTGGACCTGAGCGGCAACTGGAGCAGGACCCTTTTCTTTTGACTGGCCAGTGATTACAGCCTTAAGTGAAAATGTACCCACATCACTGACATGCTCCAGAGCCACTGGGGAGAGGTGGTTGGAATATTTCCAGGGAGGTAGTGACAGCCCTCCTGTGCCCATTGGTAAGTATGATGTTCAAAGCCCACATGGACAGCCTCAGTGTATCCCTTCCAGCCCTATGGCAGGGTTCAGTTTTTTCCACTGAGACCATACAGGGAGGATAATCTTTGGGATTGAATGCTCTTCTTTTTAGAAATTAATGAAGGAGGTAAAGCTATGCTGTCTCTTTGCCTTAGATGCATCATAAAAAGAAAAGAAAATTAATTTCTTTGAGAGACAACCTAGGGAGACCTGTATGAAGAGCTATTCTTTGACTGTAGAGAATATAGGGAGCAAGCACCAAATATTAACACTCCACCTGACCCTGCAGAAATCTGTGGGGTTTAATGTGAGAACCCATAATTTTTTGTCCTCACCTCTTTCTTTGAGTGTTTGATGGACAGAAATTGCAAGTGCCAAAACTGAACGACTCTTTTTATAAACACTGCCTTAGGATAACTGTCCTTTTATTTTCCAAATTAGTAGTCATCAGTTCAAAAATAGAGATAAAGAAATAAGGACACAGTAAGAATTTTTTCTTTACAAGGAACTGTGGTTACAGTATGAAAACGTTGGTGTGATCCACGGTCTGATGCCAGGCATCACATCTTTGCAAAAGGTAAACACACAGCCTAAAAATTGTGTATTCCTTCAAAAGAAGTATAGACAGGATCAGGAGTTAACGTAGTCTGATGTTTTGGAAAAAGGAAAGCATGCTGTGGGGAAGGAAAAGAAAGTAATAATGCCATTCCAGGCATCTATTGAACAATGATTTCTTTGTCACAACATGACAGTATTATCTAAGGCAGGTTATGTGGAAAAAAAAGACTAGGTGGAAAAAGAACCGTAGCAACCGCTTACTCTCTGTAATAAACCAGTAGCTAATAAATGTAGATTTTGTAATCTCACATTACTTAAGTTACAGGATTTTTATTTTTAAACTGACCTTTAGTTACTGAATTGTTGTTATTGTTGTTCACCTGGCAAAAATGCCATTTATTGCTTACCTGGCTAGGTAGGTATCAGTGCCCTGCTTCTCGTTCTTCTTTCGTGCCCCTCTGTTTTTCTAAGTCACTACCTTACAATCAAGTATCTCTGACACACTGAGGTGTATATTCACAACTGAAAATAATCTGCCTGTTAGTTGTAGCAAATCTTTTAAAGCAACAAGTTGATAAAGTTGGATCAAATAATTCTGAGTATTTTTAGCTTAAATGTTAGGCTAAACTTTACTCAGATTATAGCTGAGTTTTTTAATCTTACTAGCAAAACTACAAATGTAGGAATTTTCAACACTAACTGGGAAGAAGTGATTAGGGACAAAGATGTGGTCAACGCTTCAGTTTTCTTGAAATTAATTTTATAAAAAGATACAGAAAGCACTTTTATAGAAGGGTTCCATATGATTTAGTGAATAAGATCACTGAGGTAAGTTAATGAATATTTTCCTTGAAGGAGGGTTTAGAAAGCAATCAGAATACTGAAAAGTAGTGGAGGAAAACAGATTGTTCAGCACAGAAAACTCTATCTTGGGAGACAGGAAGGGCAGGAATAAAGAAGAATTGCCAAAATTCAAGCTTGAGCTAAATTTTACAAAGGAAATTAAAAGAAAACACCCCAAAAAAACACCCCCACAACCAATCAAAAATCAAAACAACTGCCCACCCCCCAAAAAAACCCAACAAAAAGCCAAACTAACAAAACCAAAACGCCAAAGTAATTATACATGTGCATATACAGAGAAGCAAAAAGAATAAAGAAGTGTGAGCACTGTTCAGTAGGGCTGGTATTAAAGATAATCTAGTTATGATATTAAAATTAATCACAGAGTCATAGGATAATATATGTTAGGCATGATGTCTGGAAATCTTCCAGTTCACCCCCTTGCTCAAAGCAAGGCCACCTTTAGAACAGTTTGCTTAAGGTCTTGTTCAGTCAAGTTTTGAAAATCTCCAGGAATGGAGTTTTCCAGCATTTCTGAGAAATCTGCTGTAATGTTTGACTGAATCTGCTGTAATCTTTGTGAAGAGCTTTTCTCTGATCTCTGATTGAGATTTCCCTATTTTCAGCTTGTGTCTGTTTCTTCTGAACTTACCCCTTTGCACCTCCAGGAAGATTCTGCCTCTGTCTGCCCTATACCCTCCTTCTAGGCAGTTGTCTGCAGCAATAGCATCCTCAGCCTCTGCTTCTTAGGACTGAACAAGTCCATTTCTTTCAGCCTTTCCTTCTATGTAGGAGCTATATTCCAATAACCATCTTGATGGATTTATGATCAACTTGTCCCAGTATATAAATTTCTTTCTTGTACTGAGAAGTCCAAAACCAGACATAGGTCTTCAGATGCAGTCTCACAAGTGCTAAATGGAGTGGGAGAATTACTTTCCTCAACATGCTGGCTACATTTTTACTAATGCAGCCCACTGTGTGGTTGGCTTTCTTTGCAGCAAGGGTGCACTGCTGATTTGGGTTCAAACCATTGTTCAGGTGGAGCACCAGATCCTTTTTGGCAAAACTGATTTCTGCCACTTGGATCACAGGCTGTACCATAGCATTTCATTCAAGTGTGGGATTTTGCTTTTTCGTTTGCACAAGTTATTGTGTTTCTATTATTTATTACTCCAGTCTGCTGAGGTCTTCCTGAACAGCAAAGCCCTTCCTGAGGGTGTGAATCACTTTACCCAATTTGTTATAATTTGAAAATTATGAAGAGTCCAAACATCCAAGCTCTTAATAAACGTATTACACTGTATTTGCCTGAGTATCAGCCTTTTGAACCAGTAATCCCAACCCTCTGAGCCAGCAAATCAAGCTGGTTTTCACCCACCTTACTATTTGCTTAACCAGTCCCTATCTGCCCGGTTTGACTATAAAGATACCGTGGGATATATGCACATTCTTTGTTAGTTTGCCTTGGTTGTGAAAAAAATTAATTGGGAGCAAATACGGGATGGCTGCAAATGAACCAAATTCTATGACTGAGGGGGAAAATAGACTCAAAGAGCTTTATGACATGATCCCTTGTCACAAATCCCGTTGTACAGTTGTTAACC